>NC_072026.1:21575956-21817477 GCF_027791375.1 Indicator indicator
AGAGGTAAGAGGGAGATAACACAGAGAGAGAGGTAAGAGGGAGATAACACAGAGAGAGAGGTAAGAGGGAGATAACACAGAGAGAGAGGTAAGAGGGAGATAACACAGAGAGAGAGGTAAGAGGGAGATAACACAGAGAGAGAGGTAAGAGGGAGATAACACAGAGAGAGAGGTAAGAGGGAGATAACACAGAGAGAGAGGTAAGAGGGAGATAACACAGAGAGAGAGGTAAGAGGGAGATAACACAGAGAGAGAGGTAAGAGGGAGATAACACAGAGAGAGGTAAGAGGGAGATAACACAGAGAGAGAGGTAAGAGGGAGATAACACAGAGAGAGGTAAGAGGGAGATAACACAGAGAGAGAGGTGAGAGGGAGATAACACAGAGAGAGAGGTGAGAGGGAGATAACACAGAGAGAGAGGTAAGAGGGAGATAACACAGAGAGAGGTAAGAGGGAGATAACACAGAGAGAGTGGTAAGAGAGAGAGAACACAGAGAGAGATAACAGAGAGATGTAAGAAATAACAGAGGGAGAGGTGAGAGAGATAACATAGAGGTAAGAGAGAGAACACAGAGAGAGAGATAACACAGAGAGAGAGAGAGAGAGAAAGAGAGAGAAGCAATAAGGAACTTCCACTAAGGAACTTCCACTGTTGACAGGGACAGGAGCAAATGTAGATTTAAATAAATCAATAAATATTATTTATAAATAAATAAATAAATAAATAAATAAATATTGGTAAAATCTATTTGGGATCTAAGATTAATTCTGAATTTAGAATTCATTGCTTCAAAAGACAATGCAACAAGAATATAACTGCCAGCAGACACGAGCACTATTACCCAAGGGCAACCGGAGCATGGAAATCACAGCATCACAATACCTTAGCGGTTGGAAGGGACCTCCAGAGATCACCCAGCCCAACCCCCCTGCCAGAGCAGGGTCACCCAGGACAGGGCACACAGAACACATCCAGGTGGGGTTGGAAAGTCTCCAGAGCAGGAGACTCCACAACCTCTCTGGGCAGCCTGCTCCAGGCTCCAGCACCCTCACAGGGACGAAGTTTTCCCTCCTGTTCCCCTGGCACCTCCTCTGCTCCAGCTTGCCCCCAGTGCCCCTTGTGCTGTCCTTGGCCATCCCTGAGCAGAGCCTGGCTCCAGCCCTGCACATCTTTATCCCCAGCCATGAGGGCAGCCCTCAGGCTCCTCTGCTCCAAGCTCCAAGCCCCAGCTGCCTCAGCCTGGCCTCACAGGAGATGTTCCACTGCCTGCAGCAGCTCTGGGGCTCTGTGCTGGACTCTCTCAAGCAGTTCCCTGAGATCCTTCCTGAGCTGAGGGGCTCAGAACTGGACACAATATTCCAGCTGTGGCCTCAGCAGGGCAGAGCAGAGGGGCAGGAGAACCTCTCTGACCTACTGACCACAGCCCTTCTGATCCACCCCAGGATGCCCTTGGCCTTCTTGCCCACAAGGGCACATTGTTGGCTCATGGGCAGACTTCTGTCCACCAGAACCCTGAGGTTCTTTTCCACAGAGCTGCTCTCCACCAGCTGAACCCTACACCTCCACTGCTCCATGGGGTTGTTCTTCCCCAGATGCAGGACTCTACTCTTGTCCTTGTTGGATTTCATTCAATTTCTCCCCACCCAGCTCTCAGCCTGTCCAGGTCTGGCTCAGTGCAGCACAGCCTGAGGGCTGTCAGCCACTGCTCCCAGTTTGGTGCCATCAGCAAACTTGCTGACAGTGCCCTCTGTGCCCTCACCCAGGGCACTGATGAAGATATTGAATAATCCTGGTATACATGGGGTACAGCTGGGGTATATAAATGGTCTGTAGCCCTAAATCTGATGGCTGAGGCACAATGGTGCTGCCATTTTTGTGGTGTAAAGCATGGTCTGGATGAAATAGATGCTCTTGAAACATGCCACATCATGAGCAGTTACCTGCAAAAGAGAGGAGTTGCAGAGCAAGCCAAAGAACAGCTGGAATGAAAGGACTGAAAAGGAAAAACTCATGAATTACCTTTTCAGATAGACTAGGAGAATTATTGTAGATACTGCAACAATTAATGGAATGGTGATTAGTAAAACAAAATGGAATGTAGAGTCCATCTTCTCACCTGGAAAACAAAAACTGTAGAAACTTAGGGATGTTTGGAGAGGCTCTGGAGGAGTAATGATGACAAATTAATTACCTCACTCATTTGTGCACAGACAAGATGGGTTTTCAAACAGGCCAGCTCTTTTTTAGACAAGGGTTTCTGAAAGCATGATATGGTACACAGGCACACTGGGGAAGGAAATGCAAAGCTGCAAGACTCAGGGCTGAAAAACTGACAGCACTGGAAGGGGTCCCTGCCCAGCTCCAGGCGTGGCAACCCCATCAACACACAGCAGCACAGGCAAAACTGGCTGGCACTGCTGAAGGGTTGGAAATCCCTTGTCCTCTTTTCATGTAAAATTAAATAGATACAGAGGGATCATGGAATGGTTTGGGTTGGAAGGGACCTTAAAGCTCATCCAGTTCCAACCCCCTGCCATGGGCAGGGACACCTCCCCCCAGCCCAGCTTGCTCAAGGCCTCCTCCAGCCTGGACTTGAACACCTCCAGGGAGGAGGCAGCCACAGCCTCCCTGGGCAACCTGTGCCAGTCTCTCCCCACCCTCACTCCAAATAATTTCTTCCCAGTCTCCACTCTCAATCTCCCCTCTCCCAGCTCAAAGCCATTGTCTCTCATCCTGGCACTCCCAGTCCTTGTCCAAAGTCCCTCCCCAGCTCTCCTGGAGCCCCTTCAGGTCCTGGAAGGGTCTATCTGGAGCTGAACAGCCCCAACTCTCCCAGCCTGTCCCCACCTTGGTGGCCTCCTCTGGAGCCTCTCCAGCAGCTCCAGGTCCTTCTTGTGCTGGGGGCACCAGGACTGGACACAGTACTGCAGGTGGGGTCTCAGTAGAGCAGAGCAGAGGGGCAGAATCCCCTTACTCATGGGAGATGATCTTCAGCTCCCATTTGTTTATCAGACCAAAGGTATTAGAGGCCTTACAGAAGCAGAACAGGGTGCAAGAGTCTGCAGTAATAATGCTTCTCACCAATAGTCTTTTCCTCACTCCAGTCACTGTAGAGGTGGCTGCTGTAGCACTCAGGCTTTGGGTTTGCTCTCACTTTGAAGGTGTACTTGATCTTGGGATCAACACTAGGAACTGACATATAATTACTCTCAACCTAAGGTAAAAAAAAAAAAAAGGAATTTGCTTACTTCCAGCACCAAGGAATTCCTAGCCACTCCCAAACTTATATTCACTGTGTCCAGTTAACAACTTCTGAGTGTTTTGGTGAGAGATCATCTTGTGAATACTAAACTTCATAAAAAGGACCAAGTGGCATTTAACCAGCACAGATTTGCCCAAACAGAGAGTCCAAAACTGAGATTTGATTTTACTCACTGCTACATCCATCACATGGCATTGGGCATTAATGACTAAACTAAAAGTCACCATCTGGAACTGTGCCTTTGTTTTTTTTATGCCTTTGCCTCTTTCCCAGGACAGCAATGTCAATCTGACTTTGACCATACCAAAAACTCCTGTGATGCCTCTACAGATTCAAATGGCATTGGGTTGGAAGGGACCCTCAAAGAGCATCTTGGCCAATCCCCCTGCAGGCACCAGGGACACCTCCAACTAGAGCAGGCTGCCCAGAGCTACATCTTGAGTGTCCCCAGGGATGGAGCCTCAACCACCTCCCTGGGCAGCCTGTGCCAGTGCCTCACCAGCCTCACTGTGCACAACTCCCTCCTGGTGTCCAACCTAACTCTGCCCTGCTCCACTTTCAAACCATTGCCTCTCATCCTATCCCCACAGCCCCTTCTGAACAGTCCTTCCCCAGCTCTCCTAGAGCTCCCTGCAGGTACTGGAAGGCTGCTCTAAGATGTCCCTACAGCCTTCTCTTCTTCAGGCTGAACAGCCACAACTCTCCCAGCCTGTCCCCACAGGGGAGCTTCTCCAGCCTCTGATCATCTTGATGGCCTCCTCTGGAGCCTCTCCAGCAGCTCCAGGTCCTTCTTGTGCTGGGGGCCCCAGAGCTGGAGGCAGTGCTGCAGGTGGGGTGTGAGCAGAGCAGAGCAGAGGGGCAGAATCCCCTCCCTGTGCTGCTGCTCTCCCTGCTCTGGATGCAGCCCAGCACACATTCACATGCAGCATATCTAATTTTCCATTTTTAAACAGCAAATATTGGACTTACTCTGAACATCAACACAAGTTAAAGGAATAATAATACTTGAAAAAAAAAAAAAAAGGGTAGCTGGAAATAATGAAAAATTACTTGGACTATCCAAGCAGAGTTCGAATCTCCAGTGTGATATTTCACTTCATAAACCAAACAATTGTCAGGGAAGGTTTCTGATTCACTCCATTCTGCATATATTTCATCCTTGACCTTTGAGAGTGTGAGTAGTTTTGGGGTAGCAGGTTTTACTGAAATGCAAGATGGAAGAATTAATTAGAAAGTGTATCTCACTGCTTGCAAATATCACTCAAGTCCTCTATTCATGGGTCCACAGAACGGTTTGGGTTGGAAGGGACCTTAAAAATCATCCAATTCCAATCCCCCTGCCATGGGCAGGGACACCTCCCCCCAGCCCAGCTTGCTCAAGGCCTCATCCAGCCTGGACTTGAACACCTCCAGGGAGAAGGCAACCACAGCCTCCCTGGGCAACCTGTGCCAGTGTCTCACCACTCTCATTCTAAACAATTTCTTCCCAATCTCCACTCTCAGTCTCCCCTCTCCCAGCTCAAAGCCATTCTCCCTCATCCTGGCACTCCCAGCCCTTTTCAAAAATCCCTCCCCAGCTCTCCTGGAGCCCCTTCAGGTCCTGGAAGGCTGCTCTGAGGTCTCCCTGGAGTCTTCTCTTCTCCAGGCTGAACAGCCACAACTCTCCCAGCCTGTCCCCACAGGGGAGCTTCTCCAGCCCTCTGATCATCTTGGTGGCCTCCTCTGGAACCTCTCCAGCAGCTCCAGGTCCTTCTTGTGCTGGGGGCCCCAGCAGCAGAGGCAGTGCTGCAGGTGGGGTGTGAGCAGAGCAGAGCAGAGGGGCAGAATCCCCTCCCTGTGCTGCTGCTCTCCCTGCTCTGGATGCAGCCCAGGGTACAGTTGGCATAATATTGCACTTGCATTGGTTTAGGAACAGAAAGAGGAATAATTTAGCACCAAAAAAAAAATTCAAGAAAGCATAGAAGGGAATAAATCAGCATCAAAACTGTCAAGGTAGAAGAAAAAGGAAAAAATTAGCATCAAAAAAGTCAAGAAGGAATAAAAAAAGAATAAATTAGCATCAAAAAAGACAAGGGAGAATAAAAATGAGTAAGACAGCACCACAAAAGTCAAGAAAGAATAAAAACAACTAATGGCTAAGAGTGAAAGAGTGTGGAAAATGACTCTGCCATCTCTCAAACACCTACTCCCCCCAGACCAAACCCATCATCAAGAGGAGGAGAGAGCATCTGATCAGACTGACCCACAGCTGATGAGGTGCAAGCTCAGAAACAGCAAGATATCAGCAATCAATTTTCCCAAGGTGCTGTTCCACTTACCAATGGTGGTGGGATTTTTACTTGCACATACAGGCCTGATTTCCTCAGAGTCATCTCTAATCAATATCCTTACAACTGGGTAACTGGTGGTGTTTGGGAAGCTGAGATTGAAAGTACATCCATAGATTCCTTGGTGCATGGAGTAGTTCCTGCACTTTTTCGAGTTGTTCAAGCCATCAAACCTACAGGAATAAAAAAAAAATATAAGGGAATAAAAATATAAAGGGGTCTTAAACTTCCAAAGAACAGAAGAGGCAGGCTTGGTTTTAAACCTTGTCGTAGTTTTTGAGCCATGAGCTGCCCAGGGCACAAGGACAGAAAAGGTCTGCAGCACTGCCTGGTGAGGAGATGCTGAGAGCCCTGAGGCTCAGGAGAGGAGAAGGCTGAGAGGGATCTGATCAATGTCTATCAATAGCTGAGGGCTGGGGGTCAGGAGGGAGGGGACAGGGACAGGCTCTGCTCAGTTGCACCCTGGGATAGGACAAGGGGCAGTGGATGGAAACTCCAGCACAGGAGGTTCCACCTCACCATGAGGAGGAACTTCTGCACTGGGAGGGTCCCAGAGCCCTGGAGCAGGCTGCCCAGAGAGGTTGTGGAGTCTCCTTCTCTGGAGCCTTTCCTCCCTGTGTGACCTGTGCTAGATTCCATGGTCCTGCTCTGGCAGGGGGGCTGGACTCGAGGATCTCCAGAGGTCCCTTCCAAGCCCTAACATCCTCTGATCTTTTACCCCTCCTTCCCAAGGAATAAAATAAAAATGCTCCACCCTGGATTGGAAGCTTAAATGCAAATTCCATTTACAAAGAGATACAAGAGGTGTGCAGGTAGAAGGAAAACATTCACAAATTAGGCTCAGTCCTTCACCTGGAACTAGCAGGCCAGAACCTTCCAGAGCTTTCCAAAAGCCTCCACAGCCCCACCTCAGCCAGGCCAAGAGTAGCCACACTGGCTCCTTCCCATCCCCCCACTAGACCCAGCCCTACTGCAGGCATCCCCAGGCCCTGTGCTGTAGCTGGCAATTCCCTGCCAGCCAAGGGCAGGAGAAAGCCTCTCCCCCACACACCATAAAGACAACAGCACACAGGTCCCAAGACAGCAGAGGGAGAGAGCATTGGCTGTGCACTGCCTTGAACAGAGAGCACAGCCCTAAAGCTGTAACCTCCAGTTCATCCAGTGTGGTAGCTTTAGGCTATGCCTTTAAAAGTTTTCCACAGATCTCGAACAGAAAGTGGCAAAATGCAGATAAATCACTAGTGGGTGTAAAAAAAGGAAAATAAAGATAATCCCAAGCAATCCCATTGGAGAGATATCTATTATAAGACAGATATTAGTTGCACAAAACACCTCTCTCTCTCCTCAGGTCTCAGGTCTCTGGTCTGGGAAATACTAACTGGCTCCTGCTGGACCTTGGCTGCATCGTTTTGGCTAAGTCTAAAAGCAACTTTCTCTGCTCCTTCCTCTTGTCCCTTTTGTACAGGGGAGTAAGGGAGAGGCAGGGAGGGAGAAGCTGTTGCAGCTGCCCTGGTCTTTGGCCAGGAGGTCCTTGTGCTGTTCATTAATTGTCAATCCCTGTCAATTCTGTAAATCGTGTATATTTTGTGCATATTCATTGCATTCCAATGCAGCTTGTAGTTGTGTTTTTAAGTACAGCTTTAATTTGCTTCCAGCTGAGCTGGTCTGCAAATTCAATGTTGGGAGTGGAATTTTCAACCCACCACACCTCAAAGTCGATTTCAAACTGCAGAAAGGACTTCTGGAAAGAAAACTTTAGCGTGCCTCCAGGAGCTGCAGCAATCTGGCACTGCACAAGCCCCATGGACATGAGGAAGCAGAGAGAGATTGGCAGGCAGGGAGCTGGATGCCAAAGCTCTGCTCACACCACCAGTCAACACAAGCCCATTTATGGCAGGCAGCTGGCAAGTGGGGAGGATGATGAACAGCTTTCAAGGTGAATCAGTCACTTCTGACATCAAAGACACAAACAAAAGCACTGCCAAGTGCTGTTAGTGCTTTCAGTGGGTTAAGAGCCCAGACATCCATCAGTGGTGCTGATTTAAAGGGCCCATGTTTGTTGGGCTGCAAAGCAAGCAATTAATGTATTAGCCTTGCTCTTCTGCTAATCTTTCCTTTTTTGAATGCACCATTAGGAAAGCACCAGGCAGCAAGAGCAGTTATTTGTCAGTGGGCTCCAGCAGCAGTCACATCAGGTAGATCAACTTTCCAAAAGAACCCAGCAACAGCAACTTAACCCTTCAGCAGTGAAGTTTTCTCTTGGACAGGACCTAACACTAATGCACTCAATGCCCTAGGACCTTCCAAAGCAACAGGAAGCAGACAAGCAGGATGTGTAATGTAGAAGAGCAGCACTAAAGCACTTGGGGAGTGGGAATAAGGAGCCCCTACGAACCAGTAGGACAAGGTGTAATTGGTGTCCCTGCTTGCATTCTCCCCAGCACGCCAGGTACAAACCATGGACTCCAAATTGTACCAGACACAGCTCAAGTTAACAGCAGCAGTACCTGGAATACCTGCAAGGCAAGTTGGAAAGGTCTCTTCAGATTTATTTTCCCAGCAAAGCCTTCAGTCCCATCTCCAGAAGCTAAAAAAGTTACTTTTTACACACCCAAAACCATCTGGAAGGCCAAGGTGGGTAACCTCTGCTGGGTTCATTAACAAATGAACAAGCTGGAAGGCTGCTTGGTTAATGCACTGAATGAGTTGGTGGAAGGATCTCAATGCAGGAGTAGTGGGACAGTGGTTTCCCAAAAGTTGACAGAGGGGATTCTGCCCCTCTGCTCTGCTCTGGGGAGACCTCACCTGCAGGGCTGGGGCCAGCTCTGGGGCCCCCAAAACAACAGAGACATGGAGCTGCTGGAGAGGGTCCAGAAGGCCACTAAGACGATCAGAGGGCTGAAGGACCTCTGCTATGGGGACAGGCTGAGAGAGTTGGGGCTGTTCAGCCTGGAGAAGAGAAGGCTCCAGGCAGACCTCAGAGCTGCATTTCAAGATCTGCAGGGGAGCTCTAGGAGAGCTGGGGAGGGACTGTTCAGAAGGGGCTGTGGGGATAGGATGAGAGGCAATGGTTTGAAAGTGGAGCAGGGCAGAGGTAGGTTGGACATCAGGAGGGAGTTGTGCACAGTGAGGCTGGTGAGACACTGGCACAGGCTGTCCAGGGAGGTGGTTGAGGCTCCATCCCTGGGAACACTCAAGATGCAGCTCTGGGCAGCCTGCTCTAGTTGGAGGTGTCCCTGGTGCCTGCAGGGGGGTTGGACAAGATGCCCTATGAGAGTCCCTTCCAATCTGATCCCTTCTGATCATTAACACATGAGTGGCTACACCATTCTTTGGCCATAACAAAGAATTTTTTATATTTATTTTTGGTTTGTGTCTTGTTTCCAGTTGCCTGCACTAGCTGAAATCTCAGCAGAGTAACTCCTAAATGCAAGCTGCTCCCAACAGTGAATCTCAGTTTACACCCCATTGAAATTCCTACTCAGGATTACCTGATGCTAAGGACAAAAGGTTGAGCCAGGAAACTATTTGCTTCTGTTAAAGTGCAGACACTTTAAAAAGGAGTTAAAGCAACTGGCACTTACAGGGAGAGCCCTTAGGATTGTCATAGTTAATACTCTCCCTTTAAGTGCCTTCCAACCCAAACCATTCTATGATTCTATTGCTTGAAGCCTGCTTCCTAAGGAAGCAGAGGTCCCTGGGTGCTGAGGGACATGGTTTAGCACCAGACTTCCTAGAGTTAGGTAATAGTTGGACTCTTTTCCAACCAAAATGATTCTATGATCCCTAACAATTCAGCTAGGACCCTTTATTTCTGAATGTCAAGAGACAAAAAAATCTTTGTCTCTATTCATTTTGCTCTGCACAGCTTTGTAGACTCCAGTCCTTTCTTTTAAAAAAGAGAGAATCCTACTAGAAGTAACAAAGTCACTTATTTATTGAACAAGTTCTTCAATTTGCTAGATTCACAGAATCTAGGATGTTATCTGGGATGTTATCTGTGATGTTTTCCAAGATGTTATCCAGGATGTTACCCAGGATGTTACCCAGGATGTTATCTGGGATGTTATCTGGGATGTTATAATCAGACAATCACAGAATGGCTGAGGCTGGAAGGGACCTCAAAGATCAGCTACTCCAACCCCACTGCCATGGGCAGGGACACCTCTTGACTTGGCTGCTCAAGGCCTCATGCAGCCTGGCCTTGAACACCTCCAGGCAGGAGACATCCACAACCACTCTGGGCAGCCTATCCCAGAGTCTCTCACCACACTTGCACTGAGAACTTCTTCCTAAGCTGCAGTCTGAACTTGCTCTCTCCCTTTGCCTTACAACCATTCGCCCAGCGCTGGCCAGCAGAGAAAAGCAGGGGGTGGTGTCTCCCGGGGCCAGGAGGGGCAGGGTGTGGCTAGGCTGGCTGCTGCAGCAGTTACCTTTTGGCAGAAGGGAGGTCTCCAGCCAGCTGCTGGGCTCGGTGGTGTTGTCCTGCTTGCACTCACTTCTCACTCTGAAGCGCAGCTCCTCGTCCAGGCAGGTCTCGGTCACACGGAAGCGGCTCCTGCTCCACGC
This sequence comes from Indicator indicator, assembly GCF_027791375.1. Lineage (NCBI taxonomy): Eukaryota > Metazoa > Chordata > Aves > Piciformes > Indicatoridae > Indicator > Indicator indicator. The sequence goes on from NC_072026.1 coordinate 21,586,116, forward strand.
CTGCACGTGGAGGGGGAGGGGAGAGAAAAACCACAATGTTTGGCAAACTGCACCAGGAAAATAGGGATATCCTAGGAATGTGAGAATGCATCGCAGCCCCTGCCAGCGTGGGAAGCCTCAGCATCACTTAGCTTTGTCCTCACCAGGGGCATTCAGAACTCACCAAAGGAAAACTCACCTGGAGTACTGTGTCCAGTTCTGGAGCCTCTGTTACAAGAGGGATATGGACATGTGGAAGGTGTCCAGAGAAGGGCCACCAGGATGAGCAGAGGGCTGGAGCACCTCTCCTATGAGGACAGACTGAGAGAGTTGGGGCTGTTCAGTCTGGAGAAGAGAAGGCTCCAAGGTGACCTTCTTGTGGCCTTCCAGGATCTGAAGGGGGCTCCAAGAAAGCTGGGGAGGGACTTTTGAGGGTGTCAGGGAGGGATAGGACTGGGGGGAATGGAACAAAGCTGGAAGTGGGGAGATTCAGACTGGATGTGAGGAAGAAGTTCTTCCTCATGAGGGTGGTGAGAGCCTGGAATGGGTTGTCCAGGGAGGTGGTTGAGGTCCCATCCCTGGAGGTGTTTGCAGCCAGGCTGGATGAGGCTCTGGCCAGCCTGATCCAGTGTGAGGTGTCCCTGCCCATGGCCAGGGGGTTGGAACTGGATGAGCCTTGTGGTCCCTTCCAACCCTGACTGATTCTAGGATTCTATGCTCCAGTGACCTATAGACACAAGCAAAGGCCACACAGGGATCAAGGAACAACTATAAACAGGTAGGGAATGGTAGGGGTTGGAAAGGACCTCTGGAGATCTTCCAGTCCAATCCCCCTGCCAAGGCAGGTTCACCTAGAGAAGGTACCACAGGAACAGGTTAAGGCAGGTTTTGAATGTCTCCAGAGGAGACTCCACAACTCTCTGGGCAGCCTGCTCCAGGGCTCCAGCACCCTTAAATTAAAGATGTTCCTCCTCATGTGTAGATGGAACTTCTCATGTTCAAGTTTGTGCCTGTTACCCCTTGTCCTGTCACTGAGCACCACTAAAAAATGCCTGGTCCCATCCTCCTGCCACCCACCCTTTAAGGATTGATCAGCATTGATGAGATCCCCCTCAGGCTGCGCTTTCCCTGACTAAAAGCATCCAACACAACGTGGGATAAAGCAATCCAAAAGTAAGCCTTCATGGAGAATGTAAACTGAGATGCAGATATGTGGTGCTGAGGGCTACGGTGTAGCACCAGCCTTGGTAAGGGTTAGAGAATGGTTGGACTCCATGATCTCAAAGGTCTCCTCCAGCTGAAATCACTCTATGCTAAGCATGTTTATGCTGAAGTGATATAAATAGGAGCTTACAGACCTAACTTTCAGCCTTCTGTGTGTGCATGAGTGCATGATGAACAGAAGAAAGAACGTCTGGAGACGTAAGCAAAAAGCAACAAGAAGAGTTTGTAGGCACTTAAGGAGGAAGAGAAGAAGAAGGGAAAAAAAGCCTATCAAAAATTCACCAAAGGTTACCAAGTACGGTGACACCACAGCAGGTTCAAGGATCACAGAAAGGGCTTGGGCTAGAAGGGGCCTTTAAACAAGCTTCCATCTTCAGAAGAGACAATGGAGGCAATGTGGCTGTGCAAGAAAAAGGCTTAGGAAAAGGCTTTATCACACACTTTTCTTAAGCATCCCTCATTGGGCCATCTGTTGGAGCCTTTCACAAGCTCCCTCAGTGCATTACCCAAGCAGAATCCCAAGGTGTCAATTTGCTAATGAAGTCAGCAGGAGAGGTTTCTGCTGAGTTAGCAGGTTTGGCAGGCTCATCTGAAGGGCCAGTGATTAGAGGAGGGTGTGCCAAAGCTCAAGTATCACCCTCTCAGAACTGGGAGGCCATTAAACAGCTTAGCTGTTTGTGAAACCACAGCCTTGCTTCAGGTGCAGGATCTCCTGGAGCTGTCAGAAAGAAGAAGGCAGCTGCTGTGGAGAGACCATTGTGAACCTGGGGCCTTAGAACTGTCACAGGGCTCCACACCACCAGCTCCTCAGAAGGCTCTGTTTTCACAGCTCTCTGTCTCTCTTGAACTGGGGAGCCCAGAACTGGACACAATACTCCAGATGTGGTGTCAGCAGGGCAGAGCAGAGAGGGAGCAGAACCTCCCCAGCCCTGCTGGCCACACCTTTCTTGCTGCCCCCCAGGATGCCATTGGCTCTCTTGGCCACCAGGGCACATTGCTGTCCCATGCAGAACTTCCACCAGCACTCCAAGGTCTTTCTCTCTCTAGCAGGGCAACCCCTAACCTGTCCTGGTGCCTGCTGTTGTTCCTCCCCAGATGCAGGACCCTGCACTTGTCCTTATTGAACTTCATGAGGTTTGTCTTCCCTCAGCTCTCAGCCTGTCCAGATCTGGCTGGACAGCAGCACAGCCATCCAATGAGATGTGCTGACTTTAACCACCTTGGAAGCAGCAGTGCCACCACCCCCATGTGTCAGTGTGTGCCCAAGGCTTCACATTCTCATGGTTCAGAGCTGTGGACCGGCAATAAAGTGTGAAAATATTTGTCAGACAGCTCCTCCTGACCAAACAGGTTCTAATCCACACCAAGGATGACATCTGGGCTGCAAACCACCTAACAGGGACATACAAACAAAAGCTCCAAACAAAGCTATACAGTTCCTGCTCCAGGGAGCAAATGTTGCCTCAGCTGTAAGTGCAGGAGCAGGGCAAACATGGGAATGTGTTAACACTTGGTGTTCCCTCCAGGTGATGCCAGGCTGCCAAACCCCACTTACACCAAGGTGCATGCCTCCTCCTTAAATGGAATCCAAAGTGAAGGAGGAGCTCAGCCTTTGCAAATTCCCATTTCACTCTTAAGGATGTAGACTGCCCTGTAGAGGTGATTTTATTCTATAAAGCTGCATAATCAGAGACTGAAACATTAGTAGTAGTATTAGTAGCAGCAGCAGCAGTAGTAGTAATAGTAGTAGTAGTATTTGGGGGGAGTGGACTTGATCTTCCAAGGTCCCTTCCAACCCCTAACAGCCTATGATCCTATGATTATTATCATCATTATCCTTATCATCATAAATTATACATAATATTCTTATGGCTCTCATTGTTATTGAATTATACAAATATTGTTATTAAATAATAAAAATATAATAAGAAGGAATTAAAATAAATAAAATAAGAAGAAGAATTAAAAATTAGGAGGAGGAAGACAGACTGAGAGAGTTGGGGTTGTGCAGTCTGGAGAGGAGAAGGCTCCGAGGTGACCTTCTTGTGGCCTTCCAGGATCTGAAGGGGGCTCCAAGAAAGCTGGGGAGGGACTTTTGAGGGTGTCAGGGAGTGATAGGACTGGGGGTAATGGAGCAAAACTAGAAATTGGGAGATTGAGATTGGATGTTAGGAAGAAATTCTTCCCCATCAGGGTGGTGAGAGACTGGCAGAGGTTGCCCAGGGAGGTGGTGGAAGCCTCATCCCTGGAGGTTTTTGCAGCCAGGCTGGATGTGGCTGTGAGCAACCTGCTGTGGTGTGAGGTGTCCCTGCCCATGGCAGGGGGGTTGGAACTGGATGAACCTTGAGGTCCCTTCCAACCCTGACAATTCTATTATTATTATTATTATTATTATTACTACTACTATTTCTGGTAGCAGCAGCAGCTCAGTTGTCAGTGAGTGCCAGCCAGACCTTTCTGATCTGCAGATCCCACAGGCTGCTGTGACTCACTGCTAAGGTTTTGCTCCCCTGACAAGACCTCCAGGCTGTGTTTCTGTATCTCTGCACACACAGAGGCTGATGCCCAGGAGGCACAGCCTGGGGGGCACAGCAGTGCTGCTGAGGGGTGAGTGATGCACTTACCCTGGTGTCCTGTGGGACCTCGCCAATCACAACCTCGCTTGAATATTCCAGGTTGCAGCTACTGCTGACATGCTCTGGGGGGCTCCACGTCCAATTCAGGGTGCAGATTTGGACAAATGAGTAGCTCAGGTTGGATGGAGGTGGAAGGACTTTTCCTCCTGAAAGAGAGAAGTTATCCTTGTTAACTATCCTCTTTTCCCACATTTTTCCATTAGTCATACTGACAGAAAAGAAAACAAACGACTTCTCGACTTCTTCACCTCGGATTCGCTGCCGGATAAGCTACTGCCCACTACATTAGAATAGAATCAAAGAATCAGTCAGGGTTGGAAGGGACCACAAGGATCATCCAGTTCCAACCCCCTGGCCATGGGCAGGGACACTTCACACTACAGCAGGCTGGCCAGAGCCTCATCCAGCCTGGCTGCAAACACCTCCAGGGATGGAGCCTCAACCACCTCCCTGCACAACCCATTCCAGGCTCTCACCACTCTCATGGGGAAGAACTTCTTCCTCACATCCAGTCTGAATCTCCCCACTTCCAGCTTTATCCCATTCCCCCCAGTCCTGTCACTACCTGATAGCCTAAAAAGTCCCTCCCCAGCTTTCTTGGAGCCCCCTTCAGATCCTGGAAGGCCACAAGAAGGTGTCCTGGGAGCCTTCTCCTCTCCAGACTGAACAGCCCCAACTCTCTCAGTCTGTCCTCATAGGAGAGGAGCTCCAGCCCTCTGCTCATCCTGGTGGCCCTTCTCTGGACACCTTCCACATGTCCATATCCCTCTTGTAACAGAGGCTCCAGAACTGGATGCAGTACTCCAGGTGGGGTCTCACCAGAGCTGAGCAGAGGGGGAGAATCAACTCCCTTGGCCTGCTGGCCACACTTCTCTTGATGCAGCCCAGGCTCTGGTTGGCTTTCTGGGCTGCAAGTGCACATTGACAGCTCCTGTTGAGCTTCTCATCCCCCAGCACCCCCAAGTCCCTCTCCTCAGGGCTGCTCTCCAGCCAGTCCCTGCCCAGCCTGGATTTGTGCTTGGGATTGCCTCAACCCAGCTGCAGGACCCTGCACTTGGTCTTGTGGAACCTCCTGAGGTTGGCTTGTGCCCAGCTCTGCAGCCTGTGCAGGTCCCTCTGGATGGATCCCTTCCCTCCAGCTGTCTGCTGCACCACACAGCTTGGTGTCATCAGCAAACTTGCTGAGGGTGCACTCAATGCCTCTGTCCATGGCACCAACAAAGATGTTGAACAAGACTGGTCCCAGGACTGAGCCCTGAGGGACTCCACTTGTCCCTGGCCTCCACTGGGACATGGAGCCATTGACAGCCACTCTTTGGGTGCCACTCATTGCTTCTACCCTTCCTGTTACCTCAGTCCTTCAATCAGTTCAGTAACTGTAAGAAATGCACCCAAAGGAGAAAAAAAATATTTAAAAGAAATTGCAGGATGCAGCCATGTAGTGGCTGTGGTAAGAAAAGGAAGCTGAGCCTCAGTTTTTAGGGCTTTTCTACTGAGAGTTCACATCACCCCCGCTGAACCTTTAGCAAAAGGAGTCTAGACAGCTTGAAGAGCAATTATTGCTTATTCCACCCCAAAATGACCTAACAATGCAGTTCGGAAGAGACAACTTGGAAAAGACAAGCGACTACCTCTCGCTCCATGTCAGAACCTCGATTAACAACAAAGAAACCGCGGTGCTTTGCCAATTACTCACCTATTAAACTCTTAATTGCTGTGCTCTGGCGCCGCGTAAGCAAAACCAGGGTGGCACCAACAGTCATTTACTGCAGCCACGCTCCCACTGCCTGTTTTTCACCTCCCCAAAAGCAAGATAGAAGCAGAAGAGCCGTGACTCAAGAGAGAGTTGCTGAGATAAAACCATTTGTGCGCTGACCCTTGCCTGCTCTTGTGCACTGAGTCACAGCCTGCTCAAGACGCAGTCACAAGCTCTCAGATGAGAAAAGCAAGAAGGGAAACGTGGCAGAAAATAGGAAACGGACAGGAAAAAATCAAGTCAGACTCCAGTTCTAGGAGAAGCAATGACCAAATGGTAATTCCCTACGAAAACGAAAGTGAATCTTTTTGTTTTCAAGAGCTACTCTAATGTGTGCTATTAGAGGATGTTAAAGAAGAGACCAAGTGAGGCTGCTTCTGAAGGCTATCCACAGTAACCCTGCGGAGCCATCACTGCCTATTTGTGGTAACCAAACACCCTCAAAACGCAGCAGTTTCACCAACACTTCCAACTGACATCAGCCTTTTCCCTGTGAGAGTGCTGGAGTCCTGGAGCAGGCTGCCCAGAGAGGTTGTGGAGCCTCCTTCTCTGGTGACTTTCAAAATCCGTCCGGATGCATTCCTGTGTCACCTAAGGGCGATCCTTCTTTGGCAGGGAGGCTGAACTCGATGATCTCAGGAGGTTCCTTCCAACTCTCACCACTCTGTGATTCTATGATTCTAGTGCTGCTGGTCTTGCTCACTCCAGGAAATATCCTTGTCCCAGAAAACCAGGCTCAATTCACCTTAACACTTGAGGAAGCAGATAAGGAAAGGGCAGAATAATTACACCCAAATCAGTTTTCCCATCCAGCTCATGGTGCAGCAACAAGGAAGAGGGCAGATGGAAAGGCAAAGCAGCTTAGTTCAGCAAATGATCCTTCTGCTCAAAGCCTCTGTGCACCACGAGCTTACATTTCCCAGCGCTGCCTGAGCTGGAGGAAAATTCATCAGACTCTGTGAGCTTTCTCAGACCTTTGCACGGGTAGAGGAGAGGCAATGGCAGAGATCAGACATCACTGCCATCAAGGTGGCTGTGTGCCACACGCTCACGCTGAAAATAAGAACAACCACTAGGAGTTACTGTTTCAGTCTAAATATGTTTCCCACAATATGCCCAGCTTTTTGGGGAATATTTAAAGTTTTGGGGATTTGTTTGTTTGTTCAAGTATTAGCTGGTCTTGGAAGCAGAGAAATTTACTATTCTTATAAAAATGCAGGGTCCTCTGAGAAAACTGAACCTAGCCAGAACATCTTTGCCTGTTAACCATCCCACTAACAACAACAACAACAACCACCCACTTAGGATGAGTTTTAGCAACATCGTGGAGGTTTTTGTTTTGTAAATACTGAGTCTTTTAGGGCATGTGAAAAAAAATTACTCGGTTTTCTGCGAGCATTTTATCCTTTCAGGAGCATTCTGTCGTTTCAGGAGCAAAGTTTTGATGACCCGCAAAAGGCACATTAGAAAAATGTGAAGGGTCAGCGCAGCTGCCTTCGGGTTCTTTATAAATTTCCTTTTAATTAGATTTGATTAGAAGGAGTTGTGCTTAAGGTCGGAGATTTCTAAGCACAGAAAGTCGAAAGTGGAAATATCCAAGGTTCGTAAATCACTCAACGCATTTTATCAGCAGGAAAAGCTTTTAAAAAAAGGTTTTAATCTATCGAAGTCTGAACCTGATGCCCTAATGTCACATTCAGCCGAAGATTCGCTTTTATTTATCGGCTTGGCCAGCCTCATACTTTCGTTGTATGTAATACACAGGTCGCAGGGATTCAGCAGAACGACTCCAAGACCAACCACAAAAGATAAGCAAGAGACTACCCCGCTCTTAACCCTCAACCCCACGGCGCTGGCTCTGAGGAAACACGGCGGAGCGCAGCGGAGCCAAGCCTGCAGAGCAAACCTTTGATTTCTATAAGCCCTCTTGTGGAAACCGCAACAAATCCTTCCCGTCAACTATCCCCAAAAGAGTTGCAAAATAAAATATTTTGTATTTCGTCCTCCTTGATTTTTCTTAAGGTAGATTTCACAGCTAGAAGATGAATCGTGAGAAAAAACCCAACTAACCAAACAAAAAAAAAACCAAAACCAACCAAGAAAAAAAAAACAAACCAACAGTTCGCAGATGTTTAGAAATAATTTCGCGTAACGTTAGCCAAAGAGCAACACTAAAGCTCGGAGCTCTGCTTCTTATCGAACCCTGACAGCCACGCACTCATCTTCCCCGCAGCTAAATTCGATCACCTCAAAGATCTTTCCAACCGAAACGATTCTAGGATTCACGAAATGTTTGTGCTTCCAGAAACTGGAAACGAACAGTACCGCAGAGGTGGGCGACCGCGACCCCCGCACCGAGAGCTGCTTGCTCCGGGCTCCTCCGCCTCACTTCCAGGAACTCGACGCAGGGGTCAAGAGAGAGGCTCTGCTACGGCAGAGACAGCCCCGGGAACCGAGGACGGAGATTAAAAGACTCCTGCCCGTCCCGCGAAGCGCTGCCGTCCCGCGATGAGAAGCGGATCCGCTGGCGTTCCCGGCGCTGCTGTCGCCCAGGCAGTGTCCAGCACAAAACGAAAGCGTTTCGCTGAAGGACACGGACCTGCCCGCACCCAGCCCGGCGGGAAGGGCTCTGCAGCTGCTGCCTCGCCGCTGTCCCAGCCACGGCCCCTGCAGCGGCACCGCGGGCAGGGAGAAGCCAAGAGGGGCTGGCCCGGCAGCCGGCCGGTGCTCCCGCTCCCCGTCGTCCCGTCCCTTCCCTTGCCGTCTCTTCCCTTCCTTTGCCGTCCCTTCCCTTCCTTAGCCGTCCCTTCCCTTCCATTCCCTTCCCTTGCCGTCCCGTCCTGTCCGTTCCCTTGCCGTCCCGTCCTGTCCGTTCCCTTGCCGTCCCTTCCCTTCCTTTGCCGTCCCGGCCCTTGCCGTACCCACCTGCCGCCGCCGTCCCCGCGGTGCCCAGCCAGCAGACGGTGAGGAGCAGCGGGACCCCGGCAAGCCCCATGGCTCCGGCGGCCCCAGCGCAGCCCGGCGCAGCCCCGCGCTCCCACTTCCCGTCGGAGGGGCAGGGCCAGACGGGAAGAGCGGAGCCGCGGCCCGCCCAGGTAATCCGAGCCGAGCGGGGGAGCGGGGGCGGCGAGCTCGGCCCCCGCTACCTGAGCAGCAGCGCCCTGCCCGCCCCGGGGCTGGGCTCCGGCTGCCGTCACCGCCCGGCGCCGCTGCCCCGCGGCTGGGCTGCGCTTCCCCCGCTGCCGGGCGAGCTGCCCACCACAGCCCCTGTCCCACTTAGGATCGTCGAATGTTATGGGTTGGAAGGGAGCTTCAGAAAACCATCCAGGACACCTCTCCCGCACCCAGCAGGGACGTTCCCAGTTAGAGCAGGTTGCTCAGAGCCCCGAACAACCCTGACCTGCCATGGTTCCAGGCATGGGGGCAACTCCCACCTCTCCGGGCAACCTGGGCCAGAGTTTCACCACTCTCATTGTAGAAAGTGTCTTCCTTATACCTTGTCTAAATCTCCCTCTTAAACCACTACCTCTTAAACCACTACCCCTTGTCCTGTCACGACAGACCCTGCTCAAAAATCTGTCCCCAGCTTTTTTTTTGTCTCTCTGTAAGTACTGAGATCTCCCTGGAGCCTTCTCTTAGAATCATTTTGGTTGGAAAACACTTCCAAGATCATCAAGTGCAGCGACCATCCAAGTCCACCCAAGCCTGGTGCTGAACCATCTACCTCAGCACCACATCCCTGTGTCTTCCAAACACCTCCAGGGGTGGGGACTCAACCACTCCCTTGGGGAGCCTACCCCAATGTCTAAGAACCCCGCCAGGACAGAAGCTCCTTGTAAGAACCGATCTAAATGTTCCCCAGGACAACCTCAGGCCATTTCTCCTGTTCCACTAATCATCACCATGGAGAAGAGACTTCCCTCTCTCTGGTGTCACCCCTAGTGTCACCCTCATCCTTCCTTCCAGAGCCTGCTGGCTATTGTCACCTCCCACCCCCACATCACAGAGACACTTTTTTTCTCTCCCCAGGAGCCTGTGGTGCCTCCCAGGGGCCCCTCCTCAAGCCCCACCATACCTCCACCACCAAACCAGAGTCTGGATGTTGCTGCATCCCCTGAGCACTTCCCAGCCTGTGCTCCTGGTGTTACACCAGCCCCTGGCACAGCTCCTCTCTCCAAAATCCCTGCTGCAGGTTGTTCCTGCAGTTCTGTATTAAAAATGCACATTGTTCTCCTTCTGACCCACCACTGCAGGTTCTTCTTTCTATGAACTTCTCCAATGTCACAGAAACACAGAATCATTTGGGTTGGGAAAGCCCTTCCAGATCATCCAGCACAAGCTTCTCTAACTCTACCAAGGCAGGGGCTAAACCATGGTCCTCAGCACCACAGGATCAGAGGAAGTTAGGTTCTGGAAGGGACCTTCAGAGATCATCATGTCCAAACCACTGCCAGACCAGGACCACAGAATCCAGCAGAGGATTCACATCCAGGACACATCCAGACAGGGCTGCAAAGGCTCCAGAGAAGGAGACTCCACAACCTCTCTGGGTAGTCTGCTCCAGGGCTCTGGGACTCTCACAGTGATGAAGTTCCTCCTCATGCTGAGATGGGACCTCCTGTGCTGCAGTTTCCATCCATTGCCCCTGGTCCTATCCCAGGGTACAACTGAGCAGAGCCTGTCCCTGTCCCCTCCCTCCTGACCCCCAGCCCTCAGATATTTATAAACATTTATTAAATCTCCTCTCAGCCTTCTCCTCTCCAGACTAAACAGCCCCAGGGCTCTCAGCCTCTCCTCCCCAGGCAGTGCTCCAGGCCCTTCAGCATCCTTGGAGCCCTCCCTTGGACTCTCTCCAGCAGATCCCTGTTCTTCCTGAACTGGGGAGCCCAGAACTGGATGCAATATTCCAGGTGAGGTCCCACCAGAGCAGAGTAGAGGGGGAGGAGAACCTCCCAGGCTCTGCTGGCCACACTCCTCTGAATGCCCCCCCAGGACCCCATTGGCCTTCTTGGCCACAAGGGCACATTGCTGACTACATCTCTGCTTCTCTGAAACACTTCCAGGAGTGGGGGATTCAGCCACCTCCCTGGGCAGCCTGTGCCAGGCTTTGAGAGGTCTTTCAGTGAAGAAGTTTCTTCTAAAATCCAACCTAAACCTCCCCTGGGGCATGTCAAAACCCTTTGCTCTTGTCCTGTCACTGATACTTAGGGAGAAGAGCCCAACCCCCACCTCACTTCAACCTCCTTTCTGAGAGCTGTAGAGAGCCATGAGGTCTCCCCTCAGCCTCCTCTTCTCCAGACTCAACAGCCCCAGTTCCTTCAGCCTCCGTTTTCCCTGTCCTGCCTCCAAATGTCCAAAGGTCCCATTCAATTTTACTCCCATCTCTCCATTCCTGGAGGTTTTTGCAGCCAGGCTGGATGTGGCTGTGAGCAACCTGCTGTGGTGTGAGGTGTCCCTGCCCATGGCAGGGGGGTTGGAACTGGCTGAGCCTTGAGGTCCCTTCCAACCCTGACAATCCTATGAATCTATGATTCTGTGGGTATGGTGTGGCAAGCAGTTCCCCCAAATTTTCACTGAAGTAGGAATAGAAAGCAAATGATATTTTGATGCATTCCAGGCTAAGAAAAGATTCAGGGTAAGAGTTTTCCCTCTGAAGTAGATGTTTGTGGTGCTAGCAAGTGTGCTCCTGGCTGTCATGCAACTTCAGGTACTACCCAAACCATACAGATCCAGCAGGCAGAAAACTTTGGCAAAGTTCCAAGGCAGCCCCAAATTCATGAGTGAAAATTGCTTGTTCCTGAGCCAACAGGAGTCACCCTTCAAGGAGTTTTGCGAGAGTTCCTCTGCTCTTTTAGATACTCATTTTAGAAAAAGGGAAGTGGATCTTTTATGGCAGGGTGGGGAATATCCTGTGCTAATGGGGATTTTAGTTTGTTATATATTTGATGTAGTTTTTTGGGTGTTATGCTGCTGGGAAAAGAAGAGGATTTGACAAATTTCCTACTTGCTGTTAGGAAATGCCCAAGGGACTGCAATTAGAACCCCTTCAAAACAGGGCCTGAAGTTCCAGGAGATGGAATGCTTGAACTGTGTGCCTGCCATCAGCTGTGTGTGTGCCTGCCCACAGCTGCTGTGGACTCTGACGTGAGCTCTGGGCAGTAAAGCTGATCTAGGCTGCAGGCATCTCTCCTTTGCTTTCAGTTTCCTTGATGGTGTTTTCTTTCCTTCCTTCCTCTTGCTCTGTCCTCTCCTTCTCCTGGCAGTGCCACTGCCAAGCACACATCCCATGGCTCACTTGCTTTTGGCTGTGTACCTGCTCCAGGAGCTGCTGAAAGGTTTTTCCTGAGTTCTCTCCTTCCTCCCCATGCACTCATCCTCACATTCCCACCTCCATGCACAGCAACCAGAACTCCTGCCAAAGCCTCTGATCCCTGCCACCTCCCTGAGGCTTCCTGTTTGTCAATTGCACCGAGCCCTGTCCTGCATCTTTCTGTTGGAAGCCTCATGCCGGCTCATGTTCTGGAGGAGGCAAGGAGGCTGCAGCTGGCACAGACACACCTTGGGTATCTGTGGAATGATCTGCTCAAGGAGTTCTTGGGGCATGGCCCCCTGCCTGCTCTAAATGATTTATGGTGGTGCCGGTGATCTGCCCTTGGCTGTGTGTTCCTGCTGCTTCCACCCACACAGCCAGAGCCAGCGACCATGGGGCTGTGCAGTGACTTGGCCAAGGCATTAACCACCCCAAGAAACCATTCTCTAATGGGCAGGGTCCCCAGCTCAGGCAGAGAACTCAGGCTGCAGCACAGGGAGGGGATTCTGCCCCTCTGCTTTGCTCTGCTCACACCCCACCTGCAGCACTGCCTCCACTCTGGGGCCCCCAGCACAAGAAGGACCTGGAGCTGCTGCAGAGGCTCCAGAGGAGGTCACCAAGATGATCAGAGGGCTGGAGAAGCTCCCCTGTGGGGCCAGGCTGAGAGAGTTGGGGCTGTTCAGGCTGGAGAAGACAAGGCTGCGAGGAGACCTCAGAGCAGCTTTCCAGGACCTGAAGGGGCTCCAGGAGAGCTGGGGAGGGACTTGGGCCAAGGACTGGGAGTGCCAGGATGAGAGACAATGGCTTTGAGCTGGGAGAGGGGAGACTGGGACTGGAGATGAGGAAGAAATTCTTTAGAGTGAGGGTGGTGAGACTCGGGCACAGGTTGCCCAGGGAGGCTGTTGGTTCCTCCTGCCTGGAGGTGTTCAAGTCCAGGCTGGATGAGGCCTTGAGCAAGCTGGGCTGGGGGGAGGTGTCCCTGCCCATGGCAGGGGGTTGGAACTGGATGAGGTTTAAGGTCCCTTCCAACCCAAACCACTCTGTGATTCTATGGTGTGGCTGCATGGTTACTAGATCCAACAAGACGCAGTGGGAATTAGCAGCACAGAGCTGAGAGGTTTTCTTCCCTTCTGGGAGCAGAAGAGTCCTCAGTTACCCCACAGGGGTGGTGGTCAGTTACCCCACAGGGGTGGTGAGATTCCTTCTCTCCAGTTGCCAACGGTGCAGCAACTTCTGTCAATACCTTGTCTCAACTGACACAATTACAAGTTCTTCAGAAGATGGTTTGAGTCAGTCCAAAAAAAAAAAAGGGCTCAATTACAATACACTTGGGTCTGAGGCACAGAAAGCCAAAGCTGTGAGCTGAAAAAGCCTGCTCTGACTCACAGGGCCCCTCTCTTGTCCATGTCCTCCGTGGGACCTCCAGAGTTCTGTGATCTGTGGCTTCAAAAGGGCCATGACCTCTGCAGGCTGTGTCTGCACTGCTGCTCACCAACCCAGGTCAGAAATCACAGGGGAAAAATCCTCACATCCCCCAACAAGCACTTCTGGGGAGGTGTGGAACCAAGTGCAGAATTTGTATCCCTCCCCAGCAAATTCCTATTGGAACCCAGGCACCAACTTCTGTGCTCACGGTTCCCTAAACACCAAGAGGTATTTGTGGCAGTTTTAGGCTGTGCCTTTAAAATGTTCCACAGATGTTGAACAGAAAGTAGTAGAATGTAAATAAATCACTATTGGGTGTAGAAAGGAAAAATAATGATAAGTTCTAAACAATCCTCTGGAGGGATAATGGACTTAAGGTAGTCATGGGAACAATCTTTCTCTCTTGTGGCTTCTTTGCTCTGGGAGGCACTAAGTGGCTTCTGCTTGCCCTTGGCTGCATTGTTTTGGCTGTTTCTAATGGCTCTCTGCTCTTTTCTCTTCTCCCTTTGTGTACAGGGGGGTAGGGGGGAGGCAGGGACAGAGAAGCTATGAGCAGCTCCCCTGGTCTTTGTCCAGGGGGGGTCCTTGTGCTGTTTATCAATTGTCAATCCCTGTAACTGTCGTATATTTGTACACACTCATTGCATTCCATTGGGGATTGTAGTTGTGCTTGTAAATACAGCTGCCATTTGCTTCACCTGACCTGGTCTGGCAAATGTAATTGGGGGGTGTGGAATTTTCAACCCACCACAGCATTGAATCAATCAGTTAACTAGGCAAGGGAGTAAGAGCTTTACCCACTAAGAGAGGCAGGATGTGACCCTGGTTCTACAGCAGTAGGGCTCTAGAGAGCCCTATACAGGACAGCTCAGTGGTAGAAGAGGGAGGGAATTTTGACAAGGGCTGGGAGTGCCAGGACAAGGGACAGCTTTGAGCTGGGAGAGGGCAGATTGAGGCTGAAAATGAGGAAGAAATTGTTGAGAGTGAGGGTGGGGAGACACTGGCACAGGTTGCCCAGGGAGGCTGTGGCTGCCTCCTGCCTGGAGGTGTTCCAGGCCAGGCTGGATGAGGCCTTGAGCAAGCCGGGCTGGGGGGAGGTGTCCCTGCCCATGGCAGGGGGTGGGAACTGGATGAGCTTTAAGATCCCTTCCAAGCCAACCCATCCTATGACTCTGTGATCAGACAGCACTAGACAAAGCAGTTTGTCCTTTACCCAGTGGTGAGGGGAATCACAAGTTACACTTGGCTGCCACTGCATCACCTAACAGCCAGTACAAGTGCCTCAGCTTGGCACATCCATCAGCACCCTGACCATGTGGGCTGAGGTACCTGGTTAAGATGTTCCCAAGGAGCAGGAGCGTGGGTTTGAGAACCGCAGCAACAAAAGAGAGCAAAAACCTCCTCACAAACACTGAATATGCTTGAGCAAAGCAGGGTGGTTTTCTGGGACCTTTCCTTACTATGATTCACACCTGACTTCTATTTATAAATCTCTGTGCACTGCTGTGGTTTTCTGGTGAATCATTTTGGTGTTTTGATCCCCTGAGCTGGATGTGTAGCATTTGTACTCCTGTGGCATTTCCAAACCAGCATCTTCCATTTGGCACTGAATAATTTGGCCTTAATGACTTAATTTGCTGCACTTCAGTGTTTGAGGGTCTAGTACAGTAACCTTTAGAGATTCATAGCTCCATAGAATGGTTTACGTTGGAAGGGACCTCAAAGCTCATCCAGTTCCAAAGCCCTGCCATGGGCAGGGACACCTCCCCCCAGCCCAGCTTGCTCAAGGCCTCATCCAGCCTGGCCTTGAACACCTCCAGGCAGGAGGCAGCCACAGCCTCCCTGGGCAACCTGTGCCAGTCTCTCCCCACCCTCACTCTCAACAATTTCTTCCCAATCTCCACTATCAGTCTGCCCTCTCCCAGCTCAAGGCCATTGTCCCTCATCCTGGCACTCCCAGCCCTTGTCCAAAGTCCCTCCCCAGCTCTCCTGGAGCCCCTTCAGGTCCTGGAAGGCTGCTCTGAGGTCACCCTGGAGCCTTCTCTTCTCCAGCCTGAACAGTCACAACTCTCCCAGCCTGTCCCCACAGGGGAGCTTCTCCAGCCTCTGATCATCTTAGAGACCTCCTCTGGAGCCTCTGCAGCAGCTCCAGGTCCTTCCTGTGCTGGGGGCCCCAGAGCTGGAGGCAGTGCTGCAGGTGGGGTGTGAGCAGAGCAGAGCAGAGGGGCAGAATCCCCTCCCTGTGCTGCTGCTCTCCCTGCTCTGGATGCAGCTCAGCACCCAGCTGCCTGCTGGGCTGCCAGGGACCAGTGCTGGCTCCTGGGCAGTTTCTCACCACCTGACACCCCCAAGGCTTTCTTCTCCTGGCTGTGTTTGAGAGCTCACCTGGCAAGGTTTCAGTCCCATGAATCTGACACCAATATTAGTTTTTGATCACACATCCTGCTCGGTGAAGGCAAAACCTCCCCTCAGCAAAACATGTTTATTGCTAAGCTTATTTTTCCTGTTTTTGTGTCTTTGACCTCCACTGAACTCTCTTTTATCTGCACCAGCTGAGGCAAGCTTGTGCCCTGGCTCCTTGTCAAAGGCACTGAGACTCTGAGACAAAGAAAACCAGAACAAAACAAGAGCAATGTGAGCTGAGTGCTGTCAGGAGGCTCTGCAGCAGCACTGGGTGTCACTGGGTGCCACACATCAGCTCACAGCCAGGGCAGACTGGGGGCACTGCTGTGCCCTCACACACAGCCAGCCCAGCAGGGCTGGTACAACACACAGCTGTACAGCAGGCAAGAGAATGTACAGCAGCACCTGTTCAACCAGCCAGCAGGGCCAGGGAGGGGATTCTCCCTCTGCTCCACTGTGCTAAGACCCCACCTGGAGCTCAGTGTCCAGTGCTGGAGCCTCTGGTCCAGGAAGGATCTGGAGGTGCTGGAAGGTGTCCAGAGAAGGGCCAGGAGGATGAGCAGAGGGCTGGAGCTGCTCTGCTCTGGAGACAGACTGAGAGAGTTGGGGTTGTGCAGTCTGCAGAGGAGAAGGCTCCCAGGAGACCTTCTTGTGGCTGGGGAGGGACTTTTGAGGGAGTCAGGGAGTGATAGGACTTGGGGGGGGGGGAGGGGGAGGGAAGGGGGAGTAGAAAAAAAATAGAAATGGCTAGATTCAGATTGGATGCTGGAAGAAATTCTTCCCCATGAGGGTGGTGAGACACTGGCAGAGGTTGCCCAGGGAGGTGGTGGAAGCCTCATCCCTGGAGGTTTTTGCAGCCAGGCTGGATGTGGCTGTGAGCAACCTGCTGTGGTGTGAGGTGTCCCTGCCCATGGCAGGGGGACTGGAACTGGATGAACCTTGAGGTACCTTCCAACCCTGACAATCCATGATTCTGTGATTCTAATTCACATGAGGAGAGAGTGAATGCCATTCAGGACAGTTGGGATATTGTGTGTACAGCAGGAGTGCTTCACCAGTGCATGTGATAGACAGGGTAAGTGCTGCAGGCTGTGACTGTGTAATGGTGAGCTGCACAGAGCATTCATCAGTCCAAACTCCCTGCTGCATTAGAGCCCAGCCCATCCAACACTGAGCAATCACCTGCTGACCTCCTCAAGTGGCTAAACTGAGTCAGATCTGGTTTCCTTTGTATGAAACTTCTGAACCCATGACCTCCACATAGGCTCTCTTCCAGGACTTTTGGGCTGCACGACATCAAGTGGTAGGGTTAGTCTGAAGCCTGCTCTCTGTTGCTGCAGGAAAACAAAACATATTTTATAGAATCACAGAATTGTCAGAATTGGAAGGGACCTCAAGGATCATCCTCTCCAGTTCCAACCCCTGCCATGGGCAGGGACACCTCACACTACAGCAGGTTGCTCACAGCCACATCCAGCCTGGCTGCAAAAACCTCCAGGGATGAGGCTTCCACCACCTCCCTGGGCAACCTCTGCCAGTCTCTCACCACCCTCATGGGGAAGAATTTCTTCCTGACATCCAATCTGAATCTACCCTTTGGTTGTCCTCAGTGAGCAGCACATCCTCCTGTGGAAGGGAAAGGTCAGCTACAGGCAGCTCAGCTCTCACAGGGGCCACTTTAGAGTGATCTGCTCAGAGGATGCACAAAAGTAGAATCACAGAATTGTTTCAGTTGGAAAAGGCCTCTAAGACACCCAGTCCAACCATCAGCCCACCACCACCATGGCCATCAAACCATGGCACCAAGTGCCATGGCCACAGGTTTCTTGAACACCTCCAGGGATGGGGACTCCACCACCTCCCTGGGCAGCCTGTTCCAGTGCCTGAAAGATGAACAAAATCGACCCTGGATAAGCTGAACTTGTAACTGAAACCCAAAGACCTTTAGGCATTCGCCTTCAACATACTGCTTATCATTTCTGATTGAGGTGTTAATATTTCCAGACCAGGACAAGTTTAATCAATTTATCAGAGTTCAACAGAAGCATCTGGACTCCCCAAGCCACCTTTTAGAGGGGGCAATGTCCCTTACTTAGTGACTACAATTTCTCCTTCACACTCCCTGCCCAGCAAAGCTTTTAGCAGCAAAGATGATGAAGCTAATTTCTGTGTCCTCTCTGCTCCTTCTCTATTTACAAAGCAGTTTTACATTTTATTACATCCCATTGTACAACTTTACAGGGCTCCAGAGGTCAGCACTTCCATAGTCATTGAGACAACTCCCTTCCCATGGCCACTTCTACATTTAGCTTAAAAAAACCAACCCCAACAACAAAACAACAACAACAGCAACAATAAAAGATAGTACAAAGGAAGCACAGTGGTGCAATGTCCAGGCACTTTCAATGCTGCTCAGCAAGAGCAGCAAGCACCCTGTTTGAAAGCACTGGCAGCTCCGGAGGTGGGGAAGGGGCGTGCAAAATAAAGCTGAAATCTTTGCTCGTCGTGTTTGGGGTTGGGGTTTTGTTGTTGTTGTTTGTTTTTAAACATTGCCTGCACAGTTCCAAGTATTCCTGAGAAAGCTGTGTGAAATGTGGCTTGATATGTTCATAGTTCAGCAGTGGCTCTGAGGGCGCAGCAGCTTCCGTCCCCGGAGGTGCCGCTGATGGCGCAGAAGACGTGCAGGGAGTCCTGCATCCAGGGGAAGTGCATTGTGTCTTCGTGGTAGATCTGGGCAAAAGAAGAGCAGCACAAGATTCAGTACAGGCTTATGCTGGGTCCTTAGAAATCAAGCTGCTCCAAAAAAAGCATGCAGAACAGATAGCCAACCTGGTCTTCAAAGCTGTTTCACAAAGGCAGCGTGACAAAGGAAGGAGAGAGAAGAGCAGTTTAGCCATTTCTGTAGCACTCATACAGCATCAGAGAATGGTTTGGGTTGGAAAAGGCCTCTGAGATCATCCAACCAGCAACCCAACTGCCATGGCCACAGGTTTCTTGAACACCTCTAGGGATGGGGACTCCACCACCTCCCTGGGCAGCCTGTTCCAACCCTGACCACTCTTGCACCAAAGACATTTTTCCTCCTCTCCAACCTAACCCTCCCCTGGCACAATTTCAGGCCATTTCCTCTTCTGCTATCACCTAAGGAGCAGAGCCCAACCCCCACCTCACTGCAACCTCCTTTCAGGGAGCTGTAGAGAGCAATGAGGTCTTCCCTCAGCTTCCTCTTCTCCAGATTAAACATCCCCAGGTCCTTCAGCTGCTCCTCACCAGTCCTGTTCTGCAGACCCTTCTCCAGCTTTCTTGCCCTTCTGTGGACTTTCTCCAGCTGCAGTTTATTAATTTTTAATCTTTACACTTCCCTAAGTTAATAGATCTGACCCTGTGAGTTACCCTGCATCTACCCTGCTGTCTCCAGCCAAGCCCTCTGCCATGTCCTTTTGGGACACTGACAGTATTTAGGAAAGCAGAATGTCATTGGCAGTGAGGACCTTAAATGAATGTTGTTTGCTTTTTATCTTTAACTAAGTGATTTTGCAGTAGAGGAGAACATGTTCCAGGAAGTTTAATTTGTTAGGTTCTTAGGCCATGTGATGGCAACACAAAATCCAAGTCATCACAGAATGTTGGATGGGTCCTGGGAAGATGATTTAGTCCAACCCCCCTGCCAGAGCAGGGGCACCTAGGGCAGGTCACACAGGAACACATCCAGGTGGGGCTTGAAAGTCTCCAGAGGAGACTCCACAACCTCTCTGGGCAGCCTGCTCCAGGCCTCCAGCACCCTCACACCAAAGAAGTTTCTCCTCATGTTGAGGTGGAACCTCCTGGGTTCCAGTTTGTGTCCATTGACCCTTGTCCTGGCACAGGACACCACTGAGAAGAGCCTGACTGCTTCTTCTTCAGCCCCACCCCTCAGATATTGATAGACAGTGATCAGATCCCCTCTCAGCCTTTCTTCCCCAGGCTAACCAGCCCCAGGGCTCTCAGCCTGTCCTCATCACACAGATGTTGCAGTCCCTTCATCGTCCTCATAGCCTGCATTGGACACTCTCTAGTCTATCCCTGTCCCTCTTGAACTGGGGAGCCCAGGACTGGACCCAACGCTCCAGATGTGTTGAACAGTCACAAAGAACAGTGCTCCTGAACGTGAGCTGCCTTCTGATGCAACACAAGCAGAAAGTGAGAAGTGTGTCCTCCCCCGGGGAGCCCTGAGCTGTGCCATTTCAGTGGCTGCAATGTTTTGCCCATTAACCAAACACAAAGCAGTGAATTTGCAAAGCTATCA
The DNA here is from genome assembly GCF_027791375.1 of Indicator indicator. Classification (NCBI taxonomy): domain Eukaryota; kingdom Metazoa; phylum Chordata; class Aves; order Piciformes; family Indicatoridae; genus Indicator; species Indicator indicator. The sequence continues at coordinate 21,606,134 of NC_072026.1, forward strand.
AGGCAATGGGAGTGCTCTCACAACCCTTCTTTGTTCCAGGGTGCCCTTAACCGTTGTGCTGCTGAGCCGTTTGCTTTTGATTTGACTGCTGTGGAATTTCCAGCAGCTGCATGCAAATGAAACGCCTTGGAAAGGTTTAACACAAACAGCTTAGAACAAACAGGTGGCAGCTCCTGTGAAGGAACCTCTCTGAGCAGACTTCAGCAGTGGGGTACACCGGGGAGGCAGTGCCCCTGGGGGAAATGAGCCTGTGGAATAGGCCAAATACTGATTTGACTTCACTGGCAGTTTGCAAACCAGCAAAATGGTGGTTGTGAGCCAGACTAACAAGGGAACCTATCAAAAGATGCACAGTCCCTACCTGGAGACATTCAAGATCAGCCTGGATGTGTCCCTGGGCAGCCTGCTCTAGCTGGAGGTGTCCCTGCTGCCTGCAGAGGGGTTGGCCAAGATGCCCTTTGAGGGTCCCCTCCAACCCAGTGCAACCTGTGAAGCTGTGGTATGTGCCAGCCAGGACTCCTCCCCCTGCACCCTGCACACCACCAGCAGCAGGCTGGGACCTCGGATGAACAGAAACTGATTTTAGGAGCCCACCAGGGGCATTGCTCCCTTCTGACGTTCAGTTTCTCGCCCTTCTTTTACATTTATCTCAATAACCCAAAGAGTGACCAAGCTGCCAGTTAGTCTCCAGTCAGGTCTCAGGTGTGGAGCCCAGAGGGGCAGCTCTGAGGGCTCCTGCCATGCAGTACGTGCCTGCTCGTGGATGATGTCGGAAAGCTCTTTCGCCATGTCCCGGAAGTTTGACTTCAGCCCTTCGTGGTACTCCACCTGGTCCTCCTTAATGAGCCTCTCGTTGAGCTCCAGAGCAAGGCCACACACTTGTATGAATTTCCTGGGGAGAAAGGAATGAACTGTGGGCATTGCAACATCCCAGTCTTCTACCCAAGGAACCAACCAGAGGCACATTTCCTTTGTTTCCCCCTTTTCTCCGATGTTTGGGACAAGTCACATTCTAGGAGCATCCCTGGCACAGTGGATCAGGGAATGGGGAAGGGCTGTAACAGATACTGGGCTTTCTGCTGGAGCTCCTTCAAGCCTGGGTCCTCAGGAGATGGGACATGCCTGCAGTGCAGCACAGTGGTCTTGCACCTTCACCCCAACCTCACACATGGATCACACGTGGCTTGCAGATGCCAGATTAAAACCAACCAGCTGCACAGAGGGTAACAAAACAGAGGGAGGCCATGGTCAGGCACAGAAAGGAAATCAGCTTGACTGCCATGGATGTGTGTGGTGTAGCACCTGTGCATGAGAGGGCAGGCTGCTAACAGCAGACACAAGCTCCAGAAAGAAATTTCCATCACAGGGAGCCGTAAAATTAATTTGTTGGTTCCTGTTTCTCACTTTCTTCATTTCACAAACATCTCCTCCCTTTTTCATCAGCACCAGCACAACTGGGATCTTTTGGCACCGTTTCCATGAAACAGAGATTGTCTTTGGCCTCCTGGCTGCACTGCAAGGCTAGGAAGTGAAAACACCTCCCCTCTGTTCTTCATCCATGCATGGCAGCTTTGCAGGGACTCTTCCTTTATTTGTTCCATAGTTTGCCAGATTATGGAAGGAAAACAGGATTGGCCTAAATGCTGCCTTCTCCATACACTGACTGATGGGCAAAATGGAGTCTCCAGCACCCAGCAATGAATGCAGGAGCTTGTAGGCAACTGGTTTCTCCCAAGAGGGTGAGAAAATTGTGGCAAAGGCTCACCCTCCAAAGGTGAAGCAGGATCTGCCTGATTCTGTGTTTGGGAACATTTTCAAGTGGGAGGACAGGAGCTGGAAGAATGCCTGTGCAAGTCACATAGTTTTAAACACCATAGTTTTAAACACCAGCACCAGAAACAAGAATTATGGTCCTCCATAAATCATGAAAGGAACTTCCCTGAAAACATTTCAAGCTCATCTTTATCTACTAATCTACTATCCCTCTGGAAAGGCTGGCAAACAATGCACAGTCTGAAAGATCTCTTGCAGACAGGACTGTCAGACCTCTGGCTTCTTCATCTGGTGATTCAAGCAAACCTCTCCATGGAGATCACAGCCCTGAGCTTGGGAACTCTTCACATACAGAATCTCAGAATGTTAGTGGATGGAAAGGACTTCAAAAGCTCATCCAGTCCACCCCTCCTGCCAGAGCAGGGTCACCTAGAGCAGATCACACAGGAACAGATCCAGGTGGGTTTGGAATACCTCCAGAAAAAGAGACTGCACAACCCCCCTGGGTAGCCTGCTTCAGGGCTCCAGCAGCCTCACAGCGACAAAATTTGTCCTCATGTTTCCATGGAACTTCCTATGCCTCAACTTCTACCTCTTGTTTTTGATTTTTCATGTGTCTGAGCACCCACAACCCCAGGAGATCTGGATCTTTAGAAGGCACATCTGCTGCTTTTGGAGACAGACAAAAACACAAGCAAAACAGTTCCACCCAGCTGGCTGATTTTCCTTACCTGAACATTTCTTTTAACTCAGTCACCTTCTTAGCAGGATATTTGCTGGACTGGCTGTCACTTAGGAAGGCTCTGGCGTAGGCCAAGGGACCTGCGTTAACCTAGAGCCAAAGAAAAAAGAAATCATTCATCCTACAGCTTCTGCTGAGTTGCTAAAGGGAAGAGAATAACAACAATTCCTTTTTTAACCCCCTCCAACATCAGCATATTATTTGAATGCCTCTGGCTCCGCATTCCTAATGTCACTGGAGACACCTGAAGCTTCAAAAGCTGAATAGTAAGTTTTTTTTAATCTAGGTACTATAAAGATCAAAAGATAAATGGAGATGTGTTAGGTTTGAGGTTGGGTGACTTTAAGAACCATAGAGAAGTCTTCCAGGGGCACTAGAGAGTCCAGAAGATGCACACAGGAAAGTGCAATCCTTTGTTCTTTCATTCGCCTAATGCCTGCATCTGCCCGTTATAGGGGAACAGCACAAAGCTGTCCAGCCCCTTCTTCTCCTTCTCTCTGCCCCTTTTCCTGGCATGGGCTCCCTTATCTTTGCTATGCTGGGGAGTGGGGCCTGGAGCTGGCAAGCTGAATTTCAGCTGCATCACTTGGGTGTGGTATGGGGGGTTAGAGAGGCATGAGGGGTGGGGTCACTGGAGGCCTGGGGGTTTTGGCCTGGTTTGGAGGGAGGTTGTGGAAAGCTTTGGCCTAAGGAGGATTTTTTTTGGAGAACTTTGGCCAAGGTGGACTATAAAGCTTTGGCCTAAGGAGGTTTTTGGAGAAGTGTGGCCAAGGTGGACTATAAGACTTCGGTCTAAGGAGGTTTTTGTAGAGCCATGGCTAAGCTGGACTATGAATTTTGTGTGTTTTCTATGCTTTTGTACTGTTGTATGTAGTTCCGAAGAGTATTTCCATTTAAACTTCTAATTCTTTCCAATCCGGTGTGGAGCATTTCTCCTGTACTCCTTTGGGAAGGGCTGGAGAGCATCTGCCTTGCTCCTCTAAACAAAGACAAGACAAAAAGAGAGCTGCAATTTGTGTCCTCACACTTCCTCCTTATTGCCATTTGGAAAAGCAGATGACCTGAGCTGTGAGGCCATTTATCCAGTCTCTGAAGCCCGGCTCACATAAAGGCTCTTTGTGTTTGTACAGCCTTCAAGAGCTGAACACATTTCAGCAGTCACCTGTGGCCAACCAGTGTGCAGTTGCTTTGGACCTGATGGGCAAAATGGCTTTCACCACCAGCCAGCTGCTAATGCAGCCCTGTGCTGGCAGGCTGATGGCTGTCACGGTGTGAAGGAGGCAGTTCCTAACTCCTGGGAAGGAAAGACTGGGAAGAGCTGACTGAGCTGTGGTCAGAAATGTGCTTCTGAAGGGCCATGCAGCCTTACCTGCACAGAAACACAGCCCTGCAGTTTGAGCTGCAGCTGGATCATGTCAACATCAGCAGCAGAGCAGAGCTTCTGCAGCTCTGCTGTCTTGTCTTTTATCTCATCAGTAGCCACATCAATTGGTTTCAAATTGACCTGATGTTCATAATTGACTGGAATCCTCTTCTTCACATATGGAAATGAGTTCAAAGCTGGCAAAAACAGCAAAGGAAGTGTACAGATTCAGAAGTCATGCAGCAAAGAGTCAGATTCTCTGACTCTTCAGAGAATCATAGAATCATAGAATGGTCCAGGACGGAAGTGACCTTCAAAGCTCATCCAGTCCAACCCCCTGCACTCAGCAGGGACATCCCCAACTAGATCAGGTTGTCCAGAGCCCTGTCCAGCCTCACCTTGAATATCTCCAGGGATGGAGCCTCAACCACCTCCCTGGGCAACCTGTACCAGTGTTCACCAACCTCATAGTAAAGAACTTGTTCTCACATCCAATCTCAATCTGCTCTGCTCTAGTTTGAAGCCATTGCCTCTTGTCCTGTCCCTGCAGGCCTTTGCAAACAGTCTCTCTCCAGCCTTCTTGTAGCCCTTCAGGTACTGGAAGGCTGCTATTAGGTCACCCCAGAGCTTTCTCCTCTCCAGCTCCCTCAGCCTGTCCTCACAGCAGAGCTGCTCCAACCCCCTGATCATTTTGTGGCCTCCTCTGGACCCTCTCCATCAGGTCCAGATCCTTCCTGTATTGAGGGCTCCAGACCTGCACACAGCACTCCAGGGGAGGTCTCAGCAGAGCAGAGCAAAGTGGCAGAATCACCTCTCTGGCTCTCTGGCAATGCTGCTTTGGATGCAGCCCAGGCTGTGATTTGCCTTCTGTGCTGCAGTCTCACACTGCCTGCTCCTGGCCAGCTTCTCCCCCACCAGCACCCCCAAGTCCTTTTCCTCAGGGCTGTTTCTCTCCCCTCCTCCCCCAGTCTGTATTGACAGTGAGGATTGTTCCAGCCCAGGGGCAGAACCCTGCCCTTGCTCTTGTTGAACCTCAGGAGCTTCACCTGGGCACCACCTCTGCAGCCTGTCCAGGTCCCTCTGGATGCCATCCTGTCCCTCTGGTGTATCAACAGCACCACTCAGCTTGGGGTCATCCAGCAGGTCCTTACCCACAAGGCTTTCCTTGGGGTGTGTGTGAAACCCCCAAGGCTGTAACTTACCAGCATCATTTATTAATCTGCAAAAATCTGCACACAGAAATACAAAGATGCAGTCCCCCTCCCACCTAGAACATAGCATTAAAGTTCTGACTAAGTAGCTGAAAGCATTTCTGACTCTCTGGGGATGTTTTCCTGAGCTGGAAGAGTCTGTAACCAGCTGCTGACAGAACCTGCCTCATGTACTTACTGGTTAGGATGGTCCTTTTCTTACACTGTTCTTCCACACTGCCATGCTTCTTCCCAGATAAAGTGTAAGGAGTCTCAAAAACAAATCTGTTGATGTTGTGATTCCTTTCAAACTCAGTCTTTCTTTCTGAGATCTCTTTCTCTTCAAAGTAAGGCTTCACATAGGTCACTTGGATGTGGGCATACTTGGGATCAAGATCTTTGATGTTGACCTGTGAAACAGGAGGCTTACTCACTAGGAGGGCAAAGGTCAATAACTTATCATTCATTTGTCTCCTGGGATCTGACTGAAACTAATTCCCTGCTGGCCCAGCCCCACTGCATGCTGGTGAATGCCACACCAAACTCTCCCTTTGACCTCAGCTGTGATCCCTTGACCACATGCTAGCAGGCACAGAGGACAAGGAGGTGTAGCACAGGGAACACCTCCTCTGGTGCCAAACAAGCTGCATCTGGACAAGGGATCCCTATCACCTCACCCTCCAATGCAGCACATGCCTGAGCCTCTCAGTCCTACTAATATGACCACACTGACTGCAGGCCCTGAGCCAGCACTCCTACCAGTACTGAGCTGTGGCATCAGAAGCTGCAGGCTGGCACAAAGCAAGCTCTGGGATCACCAGCAGTGTCTTTGGTAACCTGGGCATAGCCATGGTTGCAGCCTCTGAGGACAGCATGCAAGACTTGGGGCTGTTCAGCCTGCAGAAGAGAAGAGAAGGCTCTGGGGAGACCTCAGGGCAGCCTTCCAGCTGAGCCCAGCACTCAGGGTGTGGCCTCACCAGTGCCCAGCACAGGGGCATGGTCACTGCCCTGCTCCTGCTTGCCACACCACTGCTGATCCAGGCCACCTGCTGGTGGCCTTCTTGGCCACCTGGGCACACTGCTGGCTCATGTTCTTATCTGCCAACCAAAACCCCCAGATCTTTCTCTGCTGGTCAGTTTCCAGCTACCATGCCCCAAGCCTGGAGCCTTCATGGGGTGATTGTGACCCAAGTGGAGAACCCAGTAATTGATGTTGTTGAACCTCATCCCACTGGCTTCAGTCCATGGATCCAGTCTGTCTAGCTCCCTCTGCAGACCCTTCTTACCCTCCAGCAGATCACCACTCCTGCCCAGCTTTGTGTCATCTGCAAACCCACTGAGGGTGCCTCAAACCCCTCAATCCAGACCATTGATAAAGACAGTAAAGAGAAGTGGCCTCAGCATTGAGCCCTGGGGAACACCACTGGTGACTGACTGGCCACCAGCTGGAGTCAACTCCATTCCCCACCACTATTTTGTGACAGAGTTCCTGTTATTCAAGAAAAGAATCTGTTAGGGAAACCTCTTTGGGTTTTTCTCCTTCAGGAGAGGCCAAGCCTATCCAAGGGGTGGCTTCTGCTGAAGGTCCTGGATACAGGTGCTGGGTAAGGCAAGAGAATGGTGAAATTCAGTGTATTGCACAAAGAAAGCTAACTTTGGCTGCCAGAGTTTAAATTCAGAGTGCACAATACAGATACAACATAATGTCCAAAGGAAGAATCCACGAGGGGTCTACGGTGCACGAACCCTGAGAGCCCTCAGTCACCTGAGAGTTCCTGCTCCTTTTCTTTGTCTCATCTGAGGAGACAAAACTCTTATTTCCTGGTTTTTGAATTTTTGAATCCTCTACATCTGAGGTAGCCAGAATGGAAGATAAAGTGAAGATATGGACTCTGGACTTTATTTCCTCCTGATTGTTGCTGTTGTTTCAGATTACTGGGGTGGTAGCAGCAGCTGATGGGATTGTTTAGAAGGGGTGGACTCTGGTAGTTTTAGGCTATGCCTTAATAATTTTTTTCACAGATCTTGAACAGAAAGTAGTAGAAGGTAAATAAATCACCACTGGGTGTAAGAAGGAAAACAATGATAGTTCTAAACAATCCCATTGGAGAGATATCAACCATAAGATTTAGTTTGCAAAACAATTTTTCTCTCTTTTTGCTTCTTGGGCTCTGGCTGATGCTCCTCCTGGCTCTGCTGACCTTGGCTGCACTGCTTTGTTTGGACTGGTATGAACAACAACTTCTCTGCTCTGCCTCTTGTCCCTTTTGTGTACAGGGGGATTAGGGAAAGAGGCAAGGAAGGGAGAAGCTGTTGCAGCTCCTCCTGGTCTTTGGCTAGGGGGTCCTTGTGTTGTTTATCAATTGTCAATCCCTGTAAATATGGTAACTATTGTATATTTGTACATATCCATTGCATTCCATTGTAGAGTGTGGTTGTGCTTGTAAATGCAGCTTCCATTTGCTTCCAACTGACCTGGTCTGGCAAAATTTAATGTTGGGGGCAATTTTCAACCCACCACAGGGCCCAGCCAGCCAACCAGTTTTTAACCCAATGAAGCAAATGCTCATGCAAGCCATGAGCAGCCAGTCCCTCCAGGAGGTTGCTGTGGCACACAGTGTTGAACTCTACCTTGTTAGAATCCTGGATGATTTTTACAGTCTCCGACCCAAACTTTTCTCCATAAAGTTTAAGCAGTCTGAAGGAGATCTCTGAGAGGCCTGTCAGCTTGGGTTCCTTATAGATGTATTCCTTCCCATCTTCTTCTTCAAAGAATGCCTGGCATTAATCACAAACAAGCAGTGAGGAACAGCTGGTCTTCTTCACTTGGAGAACTATGCATTACCTTTGCTGCTTTGGAAGCAAGTTTCTACTAACATTCCAGAAAGCCAAGAAGGTTTAGAAGGTTATGGCTTGCACAAAGCCTCCCTGAACTTGGGTCTGTTCAATTGGGTCCTTCAAAAATGGTGTAAAAAAAACCCCATACAATTCCCCAACCAACACAAAGATGTCATTGCTGAAGACAAAGGCTTGAACAGGAGCAGAGAGAAATCTAAACAATGTGGAAGATGGTCAGCAGTTGATGTTTTGGAAGCTTGGAAAGAGGCCAGCAGGGGAAAAAAACACAAAACCAAGGCAGGGAAGAGAAGGAGTAGAAAGACACAGAAGCTGAGGAAAGCCCTGGTAGCAGAGCCACAGACTGGAGAGAAGGATTTTGTGTGGCCTAAAAGGGACTTCAACCAACAAAGAAAGAAATGGGTTTTCTCTGCCCTGAGTCCTCTTGCATTCAGGGAAGTGGAACTTGCTGTCTTTGCTGTAAACAGAGACAAAACTGCATGAAAGGTTATGCCTGCAGCACCAGTCCTCCCTGTCATGGGAACAGCAGGAAAGCTGCATGCTTTGAGGAGCTCTTCCAGCCAGCAGCTGTGAGACAGGCTCAGAACTGTCTGTGTGGAGCTGGGATGTAAACCTGGCAAAGCTCTGACGTGCACAACTGGATAGAGTGTTGCTTGTGAGATGTTAGACAGCTCACTGTAGAGGCTGCTAGCAGGCACAGAGGAGGTGTGGCACCTCTGGTGCCAAACAAGCTGCATCTGGACAAGGGACCCCTATCACCTCACCCTTCAATGCAGCACATGCCTGAGCCTCTCAGTCCTACTAATATGACCACACTGACTGCAGGCCCTGAGCCAGCACTCCTACCAGTACTGAGCTGTGGCATCAGAAGCTGCAGGCTGGCACAAAGCAAGCTCTGGGATCACCAGCAGTGTCTTTGGTAACCTGGGCATAGCCATGGTTGCAGCCTCTGAGGACAGCATGCAAGACTTGGGGCTGTTCAGCCTGCAGAAGAGGGGAGAGGGGAGAGGGGAGAGAGAGAGGAGAGAGAGGAGAGAGAGGAGAGAGAGGAGAGAGAGGAGAGAGAGGAGAGAGAGGAGAGAGAGGAGAGAGAGGAGAGAGAGGAGAGAGAGGAGAGAGAGGAGAGAGGGACAAAGAGGGAGGAGAGAGAGGAGAGAGGGAGGAGAGAGGACAGAGAGGGAGGAGAGAGGGAGAGACAGGGAAGAGGGAGGGAGAGAGAGGGAGGAGAGATGACAGAGAGGGAGGAGGGAGGAGAGAGAGGGAGGAGAGAGGGAGAGAGAGGGAGAGAGGAGGAGGAGAGGAGGGAGAGAGAGAGAGGAGGAGAGAGGGAGAGAGGAGGAGAGGAGAGAGGGAGAGGAGGGAGGAGAGAGGGAGAGAGAGAGGAGAGGGAGGAGGAGAGAGGGGAGAGAGAGGGAGAGGAGGGAGAGAGAGGGGAGAGAGAGGAGGAGAGGGAGGAGAGAGAGGAGAGAGAGAGGGAGAGGAGAGGAGAGAGAGAGGAGAGGAGAGGAGGAGAGAGGGAGGAGAGGAGAGAGGAGAGAGAGAGGAGAGAGAGAGGAGAGAGGAGAGGGAGGAGAGGAGAGAGGAGGAGAGGGAGAGAGGGAGAGAGAGGAGGAGAGAGGGAGGAGAGAGAGGAGGAGAGAGAGGAGAGAGAGGAGAGGAGGAGGAGAGGAGAGGAGAGGAGAGAGGGAGGAGAGAGAGGGAGGAGAGAGAGGGAGAGAGAGGAGGAGAGGAGAGAGGAGAGGAGGAGAGAGGAGAGAGAGGGAGAGGAGAGAGGAGAGAGGGAGAGAGAGGGAGGAGAGAGAGGAGAGGAGAGAGGAGAGGGAGGAGAGGAGGAGAGGAGAGGAGAGGAGGAGAGAGGAGGAGAAGAGAGGAGGAGGAGAGGAGGAGGAGAGAGAGGAGAGAAGAGAGAGGAGAGAGGAGGAGAGGAGGAGAGAGGAGGGAGAGAGAGAGGAGAAGGAGAGGAGGAGAGGAGAGGAGGGAAGAGGAGGGAGGAGAGAGAGGAGGGAGAAGGAGGAGAGGGAGGAGAGGAGAGGAGGAGGAGAGGAGAAGGGAGAGAGGAGGAGAGGAGAGGAGAGAGGAAGGAGGGAGAAGAGAGGGAGAGGAGGGAGAGAGAGGAGGAGAGAGGAGAAGAGGAGAGAGGAGGAGAAGAGGAGAGGAGAGGAGAGGAGAAGAGGGAGAGAGGAGAGAAGAGGGAGAAGGAGAGGAGAGAGAGGAGAAGAGGAGGAGGGAGAGAAGGAGGAGAGGAGAAGAGAGAGGAGGAGGAGAGGAGAGGAAGAGGAGAGAGGAGAGAGAGAGGGGAGGAGAAGAGAGAGGGAGAGAGGAGAGAGAAGGAGAGGAGAGGAGGAGAGAGGAGAGAAGGAGAGAGGAGGAGAGGAGAGAAGGAGAGAGAGAGAGGGAAGAGAGAGGAGAGGAGAGAAGAGGAGAGAAGAGGAGAGAGGAGAGAGAGAGAGGGAGGGGGAGGAGAGGAGGAAGAGGAGAGGGGAGAGAGAGGAGAGGAGGAGAGAGAGGGAGAGAGGAGAAGAGGAGAGGAGAGGGAGGAAGAGAGAGAGGAGAAGAGGAGAGGAGAGAAGAGAGAGGGAGAAGAGGAGAGAGAGAGGAGAGAAGGAGAGAAGAGAGAGGAGAGAAGAGAGAGAGGAGAAGAGGAGAAGAGAGGAAGAGAGAGGGAGAGAGAGAGAAGGAGAGAAGAGGAGAGAGAAGAGAGGAGAGGAGAAGAGAGAAGAGGAGAGGAGGAGAGGAGAAGAGAGGAGAAGAGAGAGGAGAGAAGGAGAGAAGGAGGAGAGGAGAGAGGAGAGAAGAGGAGAGAGGAGGAGAGGAGAAGAGAAGAGAGAGAGGGAGAAGAGGAGAGGAGAGGGAGAGAAGAGAGAGGGAGAGAAGAGGAGAAGAGAGGAAGGAGAGAGGGAAGAAGAGGAGAGAAGAGAGAAGAGAGGGAGAGGAAGAGAGAGAGGAAGAGGAGAGGAGAAGAGAAGAAGAGGAGAAGAGAGAGGAAGAAGAGAGAGGAAGAGAGGAGAAGAAGGAGAGGAGAGGGAGGAAGAGAGAGGAGAAGGAAGAGAGAAGAGGAGGAGAGGAAGAGAGAGGAGGGAGAGAGAAGAGGAGAGGAAGAGAGAGAAGGAGAGAGAAGGGAGAGAAGAGAGGAGAGGAGAGAAAGAGAGAGGAGAGGAAGAGAGGAAGAGAGGAGGAGAAGAGAGAGAGGAGAAGAGAGAGAAGAGGAGAGGAGAGAGAAGAGAGAGGAGAGAGAAGAGAGAGAAGGAGAGAAGAGGAGAGAAGAGAGGAGAAGGGAGAGAGAAGAGAGAAGAGAGAGGAGAGAGAAGGAGAAGAGAGAGAGGAGAGAAGAGAAGAGGAGAAAGAGAAGAGAGGAGAAGAGGAGAGAGAAGAGGAGAAGAGAGAAGAGGAGAGAAGAGGAGAGGAGAGAGAAGAGAGAGGAGAGAGAGGAGAGAAGAAGGAGAGAGGAGGAGGAAGAGAGAGAGAAGGAGAAAGAGGAGAAGAGAGAGAAGGAGAGAGGAGAGAAGAGAGAGAAGAGGAGAGAGAGAAGAGAGGAAGAGAGAAGGAGAGAGGAGAAGAGAGAGGAGAGAGAAGGAGAGAGAGGAGAAGAGAGAAGAGAGGAAGAGAGAGAGAAGAGGAGAAGAGAGGAGAGAGAAGAGAGAGGAGGAGAGAAGAGGAGAAGAGAGGAGAGAGAGAAGAGAGAGGAGAGAGAGAGAGAGGAGAGGAGGAAGAGAGGAGAGAGAGGAGAAGAGGAGAGAGAGGAGAGAAGAGAGAAGAGAGAGGAGAGAGAGAGAGGAGGAAGAGAGAGAGAGGAGAAGAGAGAAGAGAGAGAGGAGAGAGAGAAGAGAGAGAAGAGAGAGGGAGAGAAGAGAGAAGAGAGAGAGGAGGAGAAGAGAGAGGAGAAGAGAGAGGAGAGAGAGAAGAGAGAGGAGAGAAGAGAGAAGGAGAGAGAAAGAGAGAGAGAGAAGAGAGAGGAGAGGAGAAGAGAGAAGGAGAGAAGAGGAGGGAGAAGGAGAGAGAAGAGAGAGAGAGAAAGAGAGAGAGAGAAGAGGAAGAGAGAGGAAGAGAGAAGAGAGGAGAGAAGAGGAGAGGAGAGAGAAGAGAGAGGAGAGAGAAGAGAGAGGAGAGAGAAGAGAGAGGAGAGAGAAGAGAGAGGAGAGAGAAGAGAGAGGAGAGAGAAGAGAGAGGAGAGAGAAGAGAGAGGAGAGAGAAGAGAGAGGAGAGAGAAGAGAGAGGAGAGAGGAGAGAGAGAGAAGAGAGAGAGAAGAGAGGGAGAGAGAAGGAGAAGAGAGAGAGAAGAGAGAGAAGGAGAGAGAGGAGAGAGAAGAGAGAGAAGAGAGAAGGAGAGAAGAGGAGAAGAGAGAAGAGAGAGGAGAGAGAAGAGAGAGAGAAGAGAGAAGAGAGAGAAGAGGAGGGAGAGAAGAGAGAGGAGAAGAGGAGAGAAAGAGAGGAGAGAAGAGAGAAGAGAGAAGAGAGAGAGAGAAGAGAGAAGAGAGGAAGAGAGAGAAGAGAGAAGAGGAGAAGAGAGAAGAGAGAGAAGAGAGGAAGAGAGAGGAGAGAGAAGAGAGAGAGAGAGAGAGAGAAGAGAGGAGAAGAGAAGAGAGAGGAGAGAGAAGAGAGAAGAGAGAGAGAAGAGAGAAGAGAGAAGAGAGAGAAAGAGAGGAGAGAGAAGAGAGAAGAGAGAAGAGAGAGGAGAAGAGAGAGAGGAGAGAGGAAGAGAGAGAGGAGAGAGAAGGAGAGAAGAGAGAGAGAGAGGAGAGAGAAGAGAGGAAGAGAGAGAGAGAAGAGAGAGGAAGAGAGAAGAGAGAGGAGAGAGAAGAGAGAAGAGAGAGAAGAGAGGAAGAGAGAAGAGAGAAAAGAGGAGAAGGAGAAGAGAGAAGAGAGAAGAAGAGAGAGGAAGAAGAGGAGAAGAGAGAAGAGAGAAGAGAGAGAAGAGGAGAGAAGAGAGAGAGAGGAAAGAGAGAAGAGAGGAGAAGAGAGAAAAGAGGAGAAGAGAGAGGAGAGAAAGAGAGAGGAGAGAAAGAGAGAAGAGAGGAGAAAGAGAGAAGAGAAAGAGAGAGAAGAGAGAGAAAAGAGAGAAGAGAGAGAAGAGAGAAGAGGAGAAGAGAGAGAAGAGAGAGAGAAGAGAGAAGAGGAGAGAAGAGAGAAGAGAGAGAAGAGAGAGGAGAGAGAGGAGAGAAGAGAGAAAAGAGAGAGAAGAGAGAGAAGAGAGAAGAGAGAAGAGAGAGAAGAGAGAAGAGAGGAGAAGAGAGAAGAGAGAGAAGAGAGAAGAGAGAGGAGAGAAGAGGAGAAGAGGAGAGAGAAGAGGAGAGAAGAGAGAAGAGAGGAGAGAGGAGAGAAGAGAGAAGAGAGAGAGGAGAGAAGAGGAGAGAGAGGAAAGAGAGGAGAAGAGAGAGAGAAGAGAGAGAAGAGAGAGAAAGAGAGAGAGAGAAGAGAGAAGAGAGGAGAGAAGAGAGAGAAGAGAGAAGAGAGAAGAGAGAGAGGAAAGAGAGAGAGAGAAGAGAGAAAAGAGGAGAAGAGAGAAGAAGAGAGAGAAGAGAGGAAAGAGAGAGGAGAAGAGAGGAGAGAAGAGAGAGAAGAGAGAAGAAGAGAGAAGAGAGAGAAAAGAGAGGAGAAGAGGAGAAAGAGGAGAAGAGAGAAAGAGGAGAAGAGAGAGAAGAGAGAGAAGAGAGAAAGAGGAGGGAGAGAGAGAGAAAAGAGGAGAAGAGAGAGAGAAGAGGAGAGAGAAAGAGGAGAAGAGAGGAAAGAGGAGAAGAGAGAAAAGAGGAGAAGAGAGAAAGAGAGGAGAAGAGAGAAGAGAGAGAAGAGAGAGAAGAGAGAGAAGAGAGAGAAGAGAGAGGAGAAGAGAGAAAAGAGAGGAAGAGAGAGAGAAGAGAGAGAAGAGAGAGAGAGAGGAGAAAAGAGAGAAGAGAGAGAAAAGAGGAGAAGAGAGAAAAGAGAGAAGAGAGAAAGAGAGAGAGAGAGAAAGAGAGAGAAGAGAGAAAAGAGAGAAGAGAGAAAAGAGAAGAAGAGAGAAAAAGAGGAGAGAGAGAGAGAAAAGAGAGAAGAGAGAAGAGAGAGAGAAAAGAGGAGAAGAGAGAAAAGAGAGAAGAGAGAAAAGAGAGAAGAGAGAGAAAAGAAGAGGAGAGAAGAAGAGAGAGAAGAGAGAAGAGAGAAGAGAGAAGAGAGAAGAGAGAGAAAAGAGAGAAGAGAGAGAAGAGAGAGAAGAGAGAAAAGAGAGAGAAGAGGAGAAAAGAGAGAGAGAAGAGAGAAAGAGAGAGAAGAGAGAAAAGAGAGAAGAGAGAAAAGAGAGAAGAGAGAGAAAGAGAGGAGAGGAGAAAAGAGAAGAAGAGAGGAAAAGAGAGAAGAGAGAAAAGAGGAGAAGAGAGAAAAGAGAGAAGAGAGAAAAGAGAGGAGAAGAGAGAAAAGAGAGAAGAGAGAAGAAGAGAGAAAAGAGAGAAGAGAGAGAAAAGAGAGAAGAGAGAAAAGAGAAGAGAGAAAAGAGAGAAGAGAGAGAAAAGAGAGAGGAGAAAAGAGGAGAAGAGGAGAAAAGAGAGAGAAGAGGAGAAAAGAGAGAAGAGAGAAAAGAGAGAAGAGAGAAGAGAGAAAAGAGAGAAGAGAGAAAAGAGAGAAGAGAGAAAAGAGAGAAGAGAGAAAAGAGAGAAGAGAGAAAAGAGAGAAGAGAGAAAAGAGAGAAGAGAGAAAAGTGAGACGAGAGAAAAGAGAGAAGAGAGAAAAGAGAGGAGAAGAGGAGAAGAGAGAAAGAGAGAAGAGAGAAAAGAGAGAAGAGAGGAAAAGAGAGAAGAGAGAAAAGAGAGAAGAGAGAAAAGAGAGAAAAGAGAGAAGAGAGAAAAGAGAGAAGAGAGAAAAGAGAGAAGAGAGAAAAGAGAGAAGAGAGAAAAGAGAGAAGAGAGAAAAGAGAGAAGAGAAGGCTCTGGGGAGACCTCAGAGCAGCCTTCCAGCTGAGCCCAGCACTCAGGGTGTGGCCTCACCAGTGCCGAGCACAGGGGCATGGTCACTGCCCTGCTCCTGCTTGGCAAACCTGGCAAAAGCTCTGAAGTGCACAACTGGATCAGGTGTTACTTGTAAGATGTCAGAGCGCTAAATTTTAGGGGCTGATCCAGTGATTTCCACAGCTGCTAGAAAACCTATCTGGCAGTTGTTTCCTCTTACCTATTTCTAACCTTCTGTATTTTCCCCATCCCCAAAGCTGAAGGTAGGGACAAAATGAAAATCGCCATGTTTGCTGCAGCAAAAGCCAAAGCTCTGGCAAGTTGTGTCTGTGGTGACAGGGGTGTTCAGAGGAACAAACCCAAGATGGTCTCAGGGGTGTTCAAAGCTACAAAGCCAAGCTGGTTTGAGGGGTGTTCAAAGCTACAAAGCCAAGGTGTTTTCAGGGGTGTTCAAAGCTACAAAGCCAAGCTGGTTTGAGGGGTGTTCAAAGCTACAAACCCAAGCTGATTTCAGGGGTGTTCACCATATCCTCTAAAAGAAGGAAGGAGGAAAGGCAGGGCTAGGTATCATGTACACAGCACTTTCTAAGGGGGGGCCCCAGCATCTCTCCTGTGGTTACAGAGCAGCAGGTAGTTCAGAGACAGAAAGGAGAGGAAGGGCAACACACTTGATCAGATTAACTGCTAGAGATGGAGAAAAAAAATAAACCCACAACTGCTTTTGGTCTCAGAAGCCTTCACCTGGTACGACACACGTCGTCCTCCTTCTTGGGACTCTCAGTTTGTGCTCCATTTTTCCAGCTAACAAAAAATTCTACAAGTATGGAACCAACACTGATAGATATTTTGCCTCCAGCTTCTCCCATAGCCTTTACTAACATCTAGAAGGGAGCAGCAGTTGTCTGTAGAAGAAAATGCTGCTACTCCTGTTTCTCTCCTATAGCTATAACTGTTACTGGCTCTATACTATGCACATTACATTGTGTTTGTGGAACTTACAAACTATACAAAAATTCTGGTGTTTTCTGGACCCACTGAGCCACTTCCTACCAGCTGAGTTGTTTTCTGAAAAGCCCAGCAGCAGGATCATAAAGAAGTCTCCTGAACACACAGGGGAACACAAAAGGGAACACTCAGGTAGATGTGCCAGGGGCTGTACCAGAAGGGCTAGAAGGCTTTGCAGCTTCAGCTCTGACAGAGCAGCAGCTTTAGGGGCCAGGGCATCTGCTGAGGGGTAGCTGGCAAGCCCATGGCTATACTTACTTGTCCATAAAAGGCCACCCTGAAAAAGGTTCCAAGAAGCCTCTTCCTTGAGTGCATTACTTCCAATATCTTGGCATATGCTCCATGAAGTGTTCTGTACAGCTGAGTAAGTTTCTGGAAATCAGATTTTGGCATCATTAAAGCAGATTCTAGCTAACAGTAGAAGCTACTGAGAGAGCTGAACACACTCCTTTGGAGAATTCAGACTTCAGTTTCTGAATGCATGGAGCTTGCTCTGCAAACCACAAACCACATGCTGAGCTTCAGGGCTGAGAGGAACCACAGACTGCAGTAATCTCAGTACCCTCAGAGAGAAGGCTGAGCCTCCTGCCTCAGCAGGGTCCCCAAGTCTTTAAGTGCAGCTTTAACCCAGAAATTCTTTGTTGATTTAAAACAGCTTTAGGGGGATAAAAATACATCCCAGCTTCTCTAGCTTCAATGATCTAGCTGGATGCTGTCCTCATGTGGAGAGGGTCACGACTAAGAGGGCAAGAGGAGCTCTACTTAGCAGCTGAGCAACAGCCTCAGCAAAGCACAGGAGACAGCAGGTGCTTGGAAGGAGCAAGGCAGAGAGCTGGTAACAGCTTCCTTCCCTTCCACTTGCCACTGAGTTACCTGCAGTTGTAGCCTTTTCTTGGAAGATATCTCACTCTTCTTTTAACCCTTAAAATGCCTCAAGTCTCAAAAGGAATCTGGCTCTGATGAGCATATGGCATGATGACAGCTTTAGGGGAGGGAAGGTGGGGAGGAGTCACTATGAGTCTTCTGTGTCTTTAGGTTTAATGATTACCCTCCAGACCACAGCTTTCATTGATCTGGTTAATCACCAGCAGTCACAGAACCACAGCACTATTGAGGTTGGAAGAGACCTTTGATATCACCTGACCTGCAGTGCTGTGTTCAGCTCTGGAGCCCTCAGCACAGGAAGGACATGGAGCTGAGGGAGCAGGTCCAGAAGAGGGCCAGGAAAATGCTCAGGGGGTTGGAGCAGCTCTGCTACAAGGACAGGCTGAGGGAGCTGGGGGTGTTCAGCCTGGAGAAGAGAAGGCTCTGGGGAGAGCTAATAGTAGCCTGCCAGGACCTGAAGGGGGCTACAGAAAGGCTGCAGAGGGACTGCTTACAGAGGCAGTGAGGGGCAATGGTTTGAAATGAGAGCAGAGCAGATGGAGATTGGATGTGAGGAGCAAGTTCTGCACCAGGAGGGTGTTGGAACACTGGAACAGGTTGCCCAGGGAGGTGGTTGAGGCTCCATCCCTGGAGATATTCAAGGTGAGACTTGACAGGGCTCTGGGCAACCTGATCTAGTGGAGGATGACCTTGGTGAGTGCAGAGTGGTCAGACTGGATAACCTTTGGAGGTCCCTTCCAACTCAAACCATTCTGTGATTCCATGATTCCATGATCATCAAGTCCAAGCACTTACCCAGAGCTCACCATCCACCACTGCTGCTAAGCCACTACCACTGCACCACCTCCCTCAGCACCACATCCATGCTGCTTTTAAACCCCTCTAGGGATGGTGACTCCACCACCTCCCTGGGCAGCCTGGGACAGTGCCTGAGAACCCTTGCTGGGAAGAAACTTCTCCCAGTGTCCAACTTGAACCTCCCCTGGCACAACTCGAGGCTGTTTCCTCTTGTCCTGTCCCTTGTTGCATGTGAGAAGAGCCCAACCCTCACCTTGCTTCAGCCTTCTTCGAGGGAGTTGCAGAGGGTGATGAGGTCTTCCCTCAGCTTCCTCTTCTGAAGACTAAACAACCTCAGCTCCCTCAGCTGCTCCTCATCAGACTTGTGTTGGAGGCCCCTCACCAGCTTGGTTGCTCTTCTCTGGACACACTCCCAGCACTCTGTGTGCTTTCCTGACACCAACTCATTAACTCTTAACCTCCAAAATAAAAAAAGCCTCCTGGTTTTTTTCGGGGCCTTTGGTTGTTTTGGTTTTTGTTTGGTTGGTTGGTTGGTTTCATTTGTTTGTTTGTTTTTTTCCCCTTAGTCATGCAGAAGATGATCTGCTGCAAGCCAAGCAGCTTGGAAACACCCACCTCAAATTCTCTCCTCTTCTCATAAATAGGGATGATCAGTTTGGAAACCTCCGAGATGGTTTCGTAACGCTCTGCTTTCCACAGGCCATCTACACACTGCTCCAGCAGCTCCACCAGCACTTCCTGAAAGGCCAACCCAGATGGGTGTTGTCAGTAAACAGTCAGAAGCAGAAGAGAAAACAACTTGGATTGCAGATACTCTAACAGCTCCCAGCAGAAGTAGGCACAGTTACATGAGTTGAACCCCTGAGTCTTTCTGCCCTTTCCAAAGGTAGTCTACATTTCAAAAAAAGAAGAGAAATACAGGAAAAAAGAGACAAGTTCCCTCTCAAAAGTTCATTGATTCCTAATAAATCATTGCCACAAGGACCAGTAAGTATTTCTTGGTTATTTAGCTACGTCCCCAGGAGAATGCCAGAATCCTGGGATGGTATCATAAAATGGTTTGAGTTGGAAGGGACCTTAAAGCTCATCCAGTGCCAACCCCCTGCCATGGGCAGGGACACCTCCCCCCAGCCCAGCTTGCTCAAGGCTTCATCCAGCCTGGCCTTGAACACCTCCAGGGAGGGGGAATCCATAGCCTCCCTGGGCAACCTGTGCCAGTGTCTCCCCACCCTCTCAATAATTTCTTCCTCATCTGCAGTCTCAATCTCCCCTCTTCCAGCTCAAAGCCATTGTCCCTCATCCTGTCACTACAAGCCCTTGTCAAAAGTCCCTCCCCAGCTTTCTTGTAGGCTCCCTGCATGGAGATGACAGCACTGGAAGTCAGAGGTGTAAGAAATGTGTCTAAGGAGCATATGTGCCCTGGCAGTGGGGTGTGGTGCTAGGGATCCTCAAGCCTAGTCTAGAAGAGTGGGCAATGGGGCAGCTGGACTGCAGGGCCAGCTTGCTCAGCCATGTGGCCCACTCAGGGCAGCTGCACAGGGATGGAGCAGAAGTGACCCTGGGGCTTTGTGACTGGGGAGCAGTTGCCCACTGCCCAGTGTCCTGCTCTGGTTGCTGGCTTGTTCTGCTAACGTGGTGTCCTGCAGCACAGCCCTAATGCTCCACGGGACTCTCTGAGCTGATGCCTGCCACAGCAGAGCTTGGCTTGCAGCCTGTCCCTCCTTGGGAAGGCCAAGCTGCTGCTGGCAGAGGGCACATTTGCATAGCATGGCAGGCAAAGGCTGCGGTGAAGCTTTCTCAGTCCCAGGGCCAGAAAAGTCCTTCCTCGGAATCACAAACCTACAGCTGCTTGCCTGTCTGAGCTGCAGGCACACAACCTTCAGTGCAGGCTTCTCTGGGGACATTGCTGTGGAACAGCCTCCCTCAGGTGTCACTGCAACCATTAGAGCTCACATTAAAGCTCCTTAGAGCTCTCAACATTCATTAGAGCTCACACCAAAGCTAACTCCTGCCCAGGTCTCAAATACCCTGCAGGACCTCACCTCGCTGTAATGGACATCCATCATCCCACCATCTTCCTTCATTGCACCTTCCTCATCAATGTTGGGAGTGATTTTCCTGAAGGCAGTGCATCCACTGGGGAAGAGTTCTGTAGGAGACCAAAGCAAATGGATCAGTGGAATCTCCACTGCATGAGGCTTCAACAGCCAGTCAGGCTGAGAGTGAAGTCCTACAAGCAGCAGGGGTCCTGACTCAGATTTTTGCCACACCAGAACCTCCCCAGCCATTTTAGGAGTCATTGCTAGAATGCAATGAACACCAAGCACAGCAGATTGCCCAATGTGCAGATTGCCCAATGTGCAGATTGCCCAATGTGTGTGGAAGTCATCTTGGACCAACCTAACTGGCTGTGACCAACTGGAAGTCAGAAGAGAAGGACAAGGATCTATCTTTAACAGAAGATGCAAGAAGAAAGTTACTGCTTGATGCTGGAGAGGTGAGTGGTAAGTTAACAGGACTCTACACTCCTAGCAGGAAGCACAGTTATGTACCCAAAAACTTTTGTGAATCATACAATCACAGAATGGAGCTGGTTGGAAGAGACCTCAAAGCTCATCCAGTCCAATTCTCAGTCCAGCACTGAAGGGTCAACATCAAACCACATCCCTAAGCACCAGCTCCATGCTGCTTGAACACCCCCAGGGATGGTGACTCCAGCACTGCCCTGGGCAGCCTGTTCCAATGTTTGAGAACCCTTCCAGTGCAGAAATATTTCCTGATTCCAGCCTGAGCCTGCTCTGATGCAGCGTGGAACCATTCCCTCTGCTCCTGTCCCTTTCCACCAAGGAGCAGAGGCTGTCCCCTCCTCGCTCCACCCTCCCTTCAGGGAGCTGTAGAGAGGTCTCCCTCAGCCTCCTCCTCTCCAGTAGTTCAGTCTTTACTGAAAGGAGGTTTCAGTGAGGCCAGTGTTGTGATAGATGAGAGGAAATGAGCTTAAGTTGTACCAGGAGAGGTTTAGGTTGGATATTAGGAACAACGTCTTTCCTGAAGGAGTGGTCAGGGATTGGCACAGGCTGCCCAGGGAGGTGGTGGAGTCACCATCTCTGGAGGTGTTTAAGCAGTTGTAGATGTGCTTCAGGCTATAGTTTAGTGGTCATGGCAGTTGGGTTACAGTTGGACTCAATGATCTCAGAGGTATTTTCCAACCTTAATGATTCTCTGATTCTATATTGAAGCTCTCTTCCAGCCTATGCATATGTACAGAGTGCCAATGCCAGAGGTAACTCAATGTATTCACTTGACAGCCCTTAGGATTTGTTCCTCTTCTTTTGCAGAAGTTCTCCTTTACCATTGGTTGTGAAGACCAGCCTCCAGGATATATAAAAAAAGAATTTCTGGCTTCCAATCCTCTCCCCTCTGCAGCCAGGTGAGATGTGTGCACAGAAAAACAAATCCTGGCTTTTTCCCACTTAGCCAACCCGAAGTACAGAATCTGGAGAGGCTCCAAGCCCCCTGAGCAAGGCAACTAAGACCTTTCCAAGCAAGGCTGTAGTGTAGTCAATTTTGAACCAGTCTTAACTTTCTGACATGTCCATTTCAGCAAGGCTCCCTGGCATGCAAATGAGCAATGGAGTTGATGTATCAACTGTGGAACAGATATTTGAAAGAAAGCCATCAAAGTGGAGTCACTTAAGCACACACATCTGTCCTTCCTTCCTCTTCTGCAGCAAACCACAACACTCCCTGTTCTTTCTCTGATTGTTCTTCACAGAATTGTAGTCAGGCTGCAGTCTCTCTCATTTTTGGACTGAATTGTGACCACTTCATTCTCTATTTTTCTGCGCTACCTATAATGGTACTTCTGATGAAGATGCTGACAGTCAGTTTCTAACATGGGCTTTCCCTCTCAGCACATCTCCTAATGCACAATACAGCTGAGCATTAATCCCCAGACGTGATGTGTCAGTTCTTATTTCACTCAGCAGCATACCAGCATGAGTGCCTGGGCAGCAGTCTAGGGAATGCCTGGTTATGAGCAACTCATAGAATGGGTTGGGTTGGAAGGGGCCTCAAAGCTCATCCAGTTCCAAGCCACTGCCATGGGCAGGGACACCTCCCCCCAGCCCAGCTTGCTCAAGGCCTCATCCAGCCTGGACTTGAACACCTCCAGGGAGGAGGCAGCCACAGCCTCCCTGGGCAACCTGTGCCAGTCTCTCCCCACCCTCACTCTAAACAATTTCTTCCTCATCTCCAGTCTCAATCTCCCCTCTCCCAGCTCAAAGCCATTGTCCCCCATCCTGGCACTCCCAGCCCTTGTCCCAAGTCCCTCCCCAGCTCTCCTGGAGCCCCTTCAGGTCCTGGAAGGCTGCTCTGAGGTCTCCCTGGAGCCTTCTCTTCTCCAGGCTGAACAGCCCCAACTCTCCCAGCCTGTCACAGGATCACAGAATGTTAAGGGTTAGAAGGGACCTCTGGAGTCCAACCCCCCTGCCAGAGCAGGAGCATAGTGCAGGTCACACAGGAACACATCCAGATGGGTCTTGAAAGTCTCCAGAGAAGGAGACTCCACAACACCTCTGGGCAGCCTGCTCCAGGGCTCTGTGACCCTTACAGTAAAAAAGTTCTTCCTCAAGTGCTGAAACTTACTTACTTTCACTGCCTCTTGTCCTGTCCCCACAGGGGAGGTTCTCCAGCCCTCTGATAGGATTCCTTTCTTTAAAACTACTCATCTTCTTCTAGCTTTAGCCACTACTACATTATGGTTTGGAGTTCTCCTTTCTTGCTTTTGTTTTGTTTTGGGTTTTTTTAACCCCTTTAAGCTTATTACTAAAACGATTTACCCAACAGAGAGAACTTTTGTCTTTAAAAAGATTCTGCTCCCCCCAGATCTCCTCACTGCATCACCTCCCAGACAGCTCACACTTACTTTTCCTGTGCAGAAACTCTGCCACGAGGGCTGCTACATGAACATAACACATGGCAGCCTGCAAAGGAGAGAGGGAAAATTAAAGCACTGTGGTAGTTTTAGGCTATGCCTTTAAAATATTTTCACAGATCTTGAACAGAGAGTGATAAAACGTAAATAAATCTCTACTGGGTGTAAAAAGGAAAATACTGATAGTTCTAAGCAATCCCATTGGAGAGATAAGGGACTTACAACTACTTGTACCAAAACAATCTCCCTCTCTTCTCCGTTCCTCGGGCTGGGAGATACTAACTGGCTTGTGCTTGACCTTGGCTGCACTGCTTTAGTTGTGACTGGTGTTAACTTCTGTGTCTCTCCTTTCTCTTGTCCCTTTTGTGTACAAGGTGGGGAAGTGGAAGCAGGAGGGAGAAGCCATTAGCTTCCCTGGTCAAAGACCAGGGGAGTCCTTGTGCTGTTTATCAATTGTCAATCCCTGTGAGTATTGTGAATATTGTGTATTTGTACATATCCATTGCATTCCACTGTAGAGTGTAGTTGTGCTTGCAAATACAGCTTCCATTTGCTTTCACCTGAGCTGGTCTGGCAAATTTAATGGTGGGGGGAATTTTCCAACCCCCCCCCAACCACCATCCCTGCATCTGCCCTGCTGTGCACCACCTGCACCACCCCAGGCACTACCTCTGAGAAGTCTCCGTTCTTCACGTGGATCTTTGCCATGCTGTCCAGCCAGGTTTTCCTGAGCTCTGGGGTGCTGGCATAGGACTTGGCCAAGCTGTACTGCAGGTCTATCAGCATCTCTGGGTCCTTCTCATGTTCTTTCATCTGAGCAGTAGCCATCAGCACTGTGCGGATCCTCTTTGTCAGGTCCTTGACTTCGGAAGGAAAAGCAGTTGCCTGACACAAAACAAATCCAGTGAGCAGCAAATACAGAAAGAAAACCCATCAACAGCCTTTCAGCCAGCACTGCACACACTGCCAGGCTGGAAGTGCACAGAGCTCAGCAGGGAAAGCTCAGTAAGCTTCCTAGGTTGGGGCAATCCCTGTTATCAATCCAGGCTGAGGGGTGATGAGATTGAGAGCAGCACTACAGAAAAGGACCTGGGCTGGGTGAGAGGCTGGACAGGAGCCAGCTATGGACACTGGAAGCCAAGAAGGCCAATGACAGCCTGGGCTGCATCCAAAGCAGTGAGGCCAGAGATGAAGAGAGAGGATCCTGCCCCTCTGCTCTGCTCTGGGGAGACCTCACCTGCAGGGCTGGGGCCAGATATGGACTCCAACACAAGAGAGACCTGGAGCTGATGGAAAGGGTACAGAGGAAACCACAAAGCTGGTCAGAGGGCTGGAGAACCTCACCTATGGGGACAGGTTGAGAGATATGGGGCTGTTCAGCCTGGAGAAGAGAAGGCTCCAGGCAGACCTCAGAGCTGCATTTCAAGATCTGCAGGGGAGCTCCAGGCAGGCTGGGGAGGGACTGTTCAGAAGGGGCTGTGGGGATAGGATGAGAGGCAATGGTTTGAAAGTGGAGCAGGGCAGAGTTAGGTTGGACACCAGGAGGGAGTTGTGCACAGTGAGGCTGGTGAGACACTGGCACAGGCTGCCCAGGGAGGTGGTTGAGGCTCCATCCCTGGAGACATTCAAGCTGAGCCTGGCTGTGTCCCTGTGCAGCCTGCTCTAGCTGGAGGTGTCCCTGCTGCCTGCAAGGGGGTTGGACAGGATGACCTTGGAGGCTCCCTTCCAACCTGAAGCAATCTGTGATTCTGCATGCAGCGTGCTGTATGTCTCATGTAATTAGAGATGTTTCACTGTGAGCACGGCTCAGGGTGCCAGGTTGGCTGCTCCTGTGCTACAGTGGTACTTTGGCATCCTGAGGAGCTGGTGTGAGAGCATGCAAGTGTCCCAGGCCTGGACTGTAAACCATGCCTGATGTAGTCCTCATGCCATTCAAGATCCAGCTTGTCAGCCTCTGTTGTGGTCACTCTCCAATTCCCAAAGCACCAAAGGCGTTTGTAGAGCTTCCCACCAATGGAATGTCATAAATAAATAAAGCAACAGAGGCTCCAGGCCCAGAGCAGGGCTCTCATGCAGTTAGAACAAGGCTTATCTGGCCAATTTAATCATTTCCAAGGAGAGAAAACCTACCTCCTTTCTGGGCCCTGCCCTAGGGCTGCACCTTGTAGGGGGCTGGAGGATCTCTCTTGTGAAGAGAGGCTGAGAGAGCTGGGGCTGGTTAGCCTGGAGAAGAGGAGGCTGAGGAGGATCTGATCAATGCTTACAGAGATCTGAGGGCTGGGGGTCAGGGAGATGGGGCCAGGATCTGCTCAGTGGTCCCCAGTGACAGGACAAGAGGTACTGGGCACAAACCTGTGCCTGATCATAGGAAGTTCCATTTATACATAAGAAGGAACTTCTTGACTTTGAGGGTGCTGGAGCCCTGGAGCAGGCTGCCCAGAGAGGTTGTGGAGTCTCCATCTCTGGAGATATTCAAAACCCATCTGGATGTGATCCTGTGTGACCTGCTCTAGGTGATCCTGCTCTGGCAGGAGAGTTGGACTCAATGATCTTCAGAGGTCCCTTCAGCCCCTACCAATCAGTGATTCTTAGGAAATATTTTTTTTTTTCTTGAAGTAAAGTTGGAACTTCCCTCATAGAAACTTGTGTCCACTGGCTCTTGCCCTTCCACTCCACACCACTGAGCAGAGCCTGACCTCCTGTCTCTCTAACCTCCCTTTCAGTAGTGGAAACCAGCGGTTAGGTCCCCACTCAGCTTCCTCTCCTCCATGAGCTTGGTTCCTGCTATCTTTGTGACTCTGCACAGCATCCTCTCTAGTGCACTGCAATCTGTGACCCCCTGATTGTGTGACATGGCAGATGTCCATCTTCATGCACTCAAAAGGAAGAAGGTCTACAACACACAAGTGAGGCTTTCAGTCAGGTGGTCTAAAAGAGGGGCAGAGCCACAAAGCCTTCCTGAGGCAGTGATTCTCAAGCTGTGGGGCTGGTGGCTGTCTCCCAAAAACTGCTGTATGAAAAAAAACAAGATTTCATGCTCACAAAGCTGTGCAGCTTGGAAATGGGGACCTGTTGACAGAGTTGTATCCATAGGAACACAGCCTGAACATTCCTCTTATTGCTGCAAGGTTCACACACACCTGGAGTCACCACCCCTGGAGGTGGTCAAGAAACATGTGGGGATGGCACCTGGGGCCATGGTTTAGTGGCTGTGGTGGTGTTGGGTTGATGGTTGGACTGGACGACCTTGGAGGGCTTCTCCAACCCAAACAGTTCTATGGTTCTATGAAATCTCTCTTGTACTCCCACACTTTATACATAAGCTGAATGCAGCGAGTGCTGTGATGTAAAATATGAGTGGCCAAGTATGGCTGAGTGAAACTCTTACAAGCCCTGTGTGCAGAAGGCAGTGGAGGTTTTCCCAGGTATATCCTGATGACAAGTTTGTGACAGCACAAGTAAACACCTGCCTGGGGTTCCCATTCCACCTCAGGAGTCACAGGATAATCACAGGACTGCACAAACACTTCCTGTTCTCCTCTGTCCTAGGCAGTGTGCAATGGAGCAAGCTGCAGTGCTGTGTGGAGGGGGGAAGCTGTGCAAAGGAAGACAATTATTTTCCAGAGTAACACAACCATTAATGCCCATGAAAGAGTGCTTAATTAATATTACTGGCACTCAACTAATTAAAAGTAATTCCTGCTAATGATTACAGTCTCACAGTCTCACAGTATATCAGAGGCTGGAAGGGACCTCCAGAGATCATCAGATCCAACCCCCCTGCCAGAGCAGAGTCACTTAGGGTAGTCTGCACAGGAATGCATCCAGGTGGGGTTTGAAAGTCTCCAGAGAAGGAGACTCCACAACCCCCCTGGGCAGCCTG
Source organism: Indicator indicator (assembly GCF_027791375.1). NCBI lineage: Eukaryota > Metazoa > Chordata > Aves > Piciformes > Indicatoridae > Indicator > Indicator indicator. The sequence goes on from NC_072026.1 coordinate 21,632,473, forward strand.
CTCCAGGGCTCTGTCACCCTCACTGTAAAGAAGTTTCTCCTCATGTTGAGCTGAAATCTTCTATGTTCCAGTTTGAACTCAGTGTTCCTTGTCCTATCACTGTATACCACCCAAGAGAGCCTGGCCCCCTCCTCCTGAGACCCACCTCTCACATATTTATAGACATTGATCAGATCCCTCTCAGTCTTCTCTTCTCCAGACTAAACAGCACCAGGGATCTCAGTCTCTCTTCAGAGGGGAGATGCACAAATTCCCTGATCATCCTCTGGTACCTGAGGCAACAGAAGCACCAGACTCTCCCTTGTCTTTCCTCTCAAAGCTGGCAGTTCTTGGAAAGCTCTTTGGCCACCCTTGCAAGCAGCAGATTTTGCAAACCTGAATTGCAGGCTGCCTCCTCTTGGCAGGAGGCCTCAGGCAAGGAGCAAGACCGGCCTGTGCAGCTGCTCCTGCTGCTGTTGGCACAGCTCTTGTTTGCTGAGCAAACACAGCCCACTAGAGGCTTGCAAATCACCGTTCCAGCCATCAGCCTTGCCCTCAAACACCATTTCCTTGAGTGCATCCCTGGGCTTGCACTAATGGCTGGCAGCACATGGTGTGATGGCAACAAAGGGCAGCAGAGGTGAGAAAGGATCTGGAGAACCTGAGGGACCTGGGGTTGTTCAGTGTGGAGAAGAGGGGAGGGCTGAGGGGAGACCTCATTGCTCTCTACAGCTCCCCAAAAGGAGGCTGCAGTGAGGTGGGGGTTGGGCTCTGCTCCCTAGTCTCAGGTGACAGAATGAGAGGAAATGGCCTGAAACTGTGCCAGGGGAGGGTTAGGTTGGAGAGGAGGAAAAATGTCTTTGCTGCAAGAGTGGTCAGGGATTGGCACAGGGTGTCCAGGGAGGTGGTGGAGTTCCCATCCCTGGAGGTATTCAGGAAACCTGTGGCACTTGGGGCCATGGTTTAGTGGCCATGGTGGGGTTGGGTTGCTGGTTGGACTGGATGATCTGGGAAGGCTTTTCCAACCCCCATAATTCCATGACTCTATCCTCTCCAACTTACCTTCATAGGTCTGTCACTGTTTGCAAAGTTGTTAATGATGAGCAAGGAGTCCTGAAACCTTGTCCCACCGCTGAGGGCCACATCTGCTATTAACTGGCTCACTGCAATTATTATCTGTTGGAAGAGGGTAGGGCCTTGACTGAAATGAGCCCTAATGAGAGGAGTTTTACTATCACAGAGACAATCAGATGCTCAGAGGACAAGGTCAGCCCTTTCCCACAACGTAAGCAGTGGTGCTTGTTGTGGCTTTGCTTTCAGGGGCTCCCAAGAGGATTGAATTGCTTAGCTGAACAGCAAGCTCACAGAATCAGCCATACAACAATCCCATCATAAATCCCTGGATGGACATCAGTTGCCTTTTTTCCTGATCCATTCCAGCCCAGAAGGCATTCACCTCCCCCACTACCTGTCTAAAGTTCCTTCAAGAAAGACAATGCTGCAAAAGCAGCTCCAGGAGAATCCCTTCTCCTGCCTCAAAGGCAGCTCTTCCTGCTCTCCTTCCCACTCCACCCCACTCAGAGATGCATCTTGTGCCTGACTTCAGACACTCAGCAGCTTGGAGTAGCTGATGGCAGGGGGTTTAATCCAGAGGGCCCTGGGGCAGTCACTGCAAGCAGGAACTAGGCCAAGCCTGCAAATTAAGAGCACCTCTGCCCACATAACAAGTGCCAGACCCTCTGCAGATTGAGGTGCCATGGTTACACTGACTGTGTAACTGACTGCCCACGAAAGGGGACCTGTCCTGCTCTCCAGCTCTTCCCCAGCCACTCACCTGAAGGTGTGTCCTCAGAAACGTTCTCCTTTTGGTGAACTCGAAGTTGTTTCTCATCAGGAGATAGAGAAGGGCTGAGGCTTCGTTCCTTGTGGAGGACACCTTGGAAGTGCAGCACTTCAGGATCTCGTAGCAGAGGGCAGCACACATGTTCACCCTGCCCTTGAAAAATGCTGAGGGGAACTTCACAAGAAGTACACAGGTATTAGGAAACACACCACTAAAGCACACCCCAGGGCACAGGTGGGAAGGGACACAAGGCAGCACACTGAGCTCAGCCTGGACAGCCTCAGTAAACCTTCTGCCAGAGTTCTGGGCCTGAAAGTATTTGTGGGATTGGACTTGGGATCCATTTCTAACCACACTACCTAGAGCAATGTACCTTGGTGTCAAACCTTTTTGGGTAGTGCTTGTGTATGTCCATCCATCCTCTCCCCCAACAACTTTGGGGTTCATTGGTAAATTCTCACCAAATTGGTCAGGCAGAAGTTTATGGTCTTAGAAAAGCAATAATCAGCAGCAGCAGCAGAGAAAGGAGAAGTCCCATGGACAATCCCTCCAAAAGCTGCCACCTGGGACATCAGGAAATCTGCCTAAGCCCACCCAGAAATCCAACCTTGCTGGGAAGCACAACCTGAGATGTTCACACAGATGCTTCTACATGTCCATCCCCCCAAAAAGAAAAAAACAAACGCAGTCTAAATTCATGCTTTGACCACAGGAATGCAAACAAGAGATCACAGAGAGCCTAAAATAGACAGGGAAGTGCCCTGGCCGCCCAGATGGAGTCAGCCCCAGGGAGCAGCAGGATCAAGACAAAGCACAGCCTGAGCCACCTTGGTTAGCAGTGGGGCTCAGAGGGCTGCAGCAGCCTGGAGAAAGCAGAAGGGGAAGGCCAGCAGGGGGAAGGCTGCAGGGCTGTGCAGCATCTCTCACCTCACCAAACACCTGCTTCCAAACAGGGCTCTGGGGTCAAGCTCAGCTGTGCCTGAAGAGGAGACAGCTGCAGCAGTGCCCCTGCCCCCATGCAGGGCAGGCCAGAGTGGGGACCACCAGCTTGTCTGTCTGGCCATGCTCAGGAGTGGTGGCTGGTGAGGAGGAGGCACCACACTCAGCTTCCTCCTATCCCAGCCACAGTAGGCTGGGGGCAGGGAAGCAGAACAGGGAAGGGTTTTGAGCTGGCACGCAGCTGCTCTGCAGCCCCCACACGGACCTGGCTGCAGCAGGGTGACCCCAACACCTCCCAGAGCTGCCCTCTGCTGCATTGGGGACCTGGCTGCAGCAGGGTGACCCCAACACCTCCCAGAGCTGTCCTCTGCTGCATTGGGGACCTGGCTGCAGCAGGGTGACCCCAACACCTCCCAGAGCTGCCCTCTGCTGCATTGGGGACCTGGCTGCAGCAGGGTGACCCCAACACCTCCCAGAGCTGTCCTCTGCTGCATTGGGGACCTGGCTGCAGCAGGGTGACCCCAACACCTCCCAGAGCTGCCCTCTGCTGCATTGGGGACCTGGCTGCAGCAGGGTGACCCCAACACCTCCCAGAGCTGCCCTCTGCTGCACTGGGGACCTGGCTGCAGCAGGGTGACCCCAACACCTCCCAGAGCTGCCCTCTGCTGCATTGGGGACCTGGCTGCAGCAGGGTGACCCCAACACCTCCCAGAGCTGCCCTCTGCTGCATTGGGGACCTGGCTGCAGCAGGGTGACCCCAACACCTCCCAGAGCTGCCCTCTGCTGCATTGGGGACCTGGCTGCAGCAGGGTGACCCCAACACCTCCCAGAGCTGCCCTCTGCTGCATTGGGGACCTGGCTGCAGCAGGGTGACCCCAACACCTCCCAGAGCTGTCCTCTGCTGCACTGGGGACCTGGCTGCAGCAGGGTGACCCCAACACCCTCAGAGCTGTCCTCTGCTGCATTGGGGACCTGGCTGCAGCAGGGTGACCCCAACACCCTCAGAGCTGTCCTCTGCTGCATTGGGGACCTGGCTGCAGCAGGGTGACCCCAACACCTCCCAGAGCTGTCCTCTGCTGCACTGGGGACCTGGCTGCAGCAGGGTGACCCCAACACCTCCCAGAGCTGTCCTCTGCTGCACTGGGGACCTGGCTGCAGCAGGGTGACCCCAACACCTCCCAGAGCTGCCCTCTGCTGCACTGGGGACCTGGCTGCAGCAGGGTGACCCCAACACCTCCCAGAGCTGCCCTCTGCTGCATTGGGGACCTGGCTGCAGCAGGGTGACCCCAACACCTCCCAGAGCTGCCCTCTGCTGCATTGGGGACCTGGCTGCAGCAGGGTGACCCCAACACCCTCAGAGCTGTCCTCTGCTGCATTGGGGACCTGGCTGCAGCAGGGTGACCCCAACACCTCCCAGAGCTGCCCTCTGCTGCATTGGGGACCTGGCTGCAGCAGGGTGACCCCAACACCTCCCAGAGCTGTCCTCTGCTGCATTGGGGACCTGGCTGCAGCAGGGTGACCCCAACACCTCCCAGAGCTGTCCTCTGCTGCATTGGGGACCTGGCTGCAGCAGGGTGACCCCAACACCCTCAGAGCTGTCCTCTGCTGCATTGGGGACCTGGCTGCAGCAGGGTGACCCCAACACCTCCCAGAGCTGTCCTCTGCTGCATTGGGGACCTGGCTGCAGCAGGGTGACCCCAACACCTCCCAGAGCTGTCCTCTGCTGCACTGGGGACCTGGCTGCAGCAGGGTGACCCCAACACCTCCAGAGCTGTCCTCTGCTGCACTGGGGACCTGGCTGCAGCAGGGTGACCCCAACACCTCCCAGAGCTGTCCTCTGCTGCATTGGGGACCTGGCTGCAGCAGGGTGACCCCAACACCTCCCAGAGCTGTCCTCTGCTGCACTGGGGACCTGGCTGCAGCAGGGTGACCCCAACACCCTCAGAGCTGTCCTTGCTGCATTGGGGACCTGGCTGCAGCAGGGTGACCCCAACACCTCCCAGAGCTGTCCTCTGCTGCACTGGGGACCTGGCTGCAGCAGGGTGACCCAACACCTCCCAGAGCTGTCCTCTGCTGCACTGGGGACCTGGCTGCAGCAGGGTGACCCCAACACCTCCCAGAGCTGCCCTCTGCTGCACTGGGGACCTGGCTGCAGCAGGGTGACCCCAACACCCTCAGAGCTGTCCTCTGCTGCATTGGGGACCTGGCTGCAGCAGGGTGACCCCAACACCTCCCAGAGCTGCTCTCTGCTGCACTGGGGACCTGGCTGCAGCAGGGTGACCCCAACACCTCCCAGAGCTGTCCTCTGCTGCACTGGGGACCTGGCTGCAGCAGGGTGACCCCAACACCTCCCAGAGCTGCCCTCTGCTGCACTGGGGACCTGGCTGCAGCAGGGTGACCCCAACACCCTCAGAGCTGTCCTCTGCTGCACTGGGGACCTGGCTGCAGCAGGGTGACCCCAACACCTCCCAGAGCTGCCCTCTGCTGCATTGGGGACCTGGCTGCAGCAGGGTGACCCCAACACCTCCCAGAGCTGCCCTCTGCTGCATTGGGGACCTGGCTGCAGCAGGATGACCCCAACACCTCCCAGAGCTGCCCTCTGCTGCACTGGGGACCTGGCTGCAGCAGGGTGACCCCAACACCCTCAGAGCTGTCCTCTGCTGCATTGGGGGCCTGGCTGCAGCAGGATGACCCCAACACCTCCCAGAGCTGTCCTCTGCTGCACTGGGGACCTGGCTGCAGCAGGGTGACCCCAACACCTCCCAGAGCTGCCCTCTGCTGCACTGGGGACCTGGCTGCAGCAGGGTGACCCCAACACCTCCCAGAGCTGTCCTCTGCTGCATTGGGGACCTGGCTGCAGCAGGGTGACCCCAACACCTCCCAGAGCTGCCCTCTGCTGCATTGGGGACCTGGCTGCAGCAGGGTGACCCCAACACCTCCCAGAGCTGTCCTCTGCTGCACTGGGGACCTGGCTGCAGCAGGGTGACCCCAACACCTCCCAGAGCTGCCCTCTGCTGCATTGGGGACCTGGCTGCAGCAGGGTGACCCCAACACCTCCCAGAGCTGCCCTCTGCTGCATTGGGGACCTGGCTGCAGCAGGGTGACCCCAACACCTCCCAGAGCTGCCCTCTGCTGCATTGGGGACCTGGCTGCAGCAGGGTGACCCCAACACCTCCCAGAGCTGCCCTCTGCTGCATTGGGGACCTGGCTGCAGCAGGGTGACCCCAACACCTCCCAGAGCTGCCCTCTGCTGCATTGGGGACCTGGCTGCAGCAGGGTGACCCCAACACCTCCCAGAGCTGTCCTCTGCTGCATTGGGGACCTGGCTGCAGCAGGGTGACCCCAACACCTCCCAGAGCTGCCCTCTGCTGCATTGGGGACCTGGCTGCAGCAGGGTGACCCCAACACCTCCCAGAGCTGCCCTCTGCTGCATTGGGGACCTGGCTGCAGCAGGGTGACCCCAACACCTCCCAGAGCTGCCCTCTGCTGCATTGGGGACCTGGCTGCAGCAGGGTGACCCCAACACCTCCCAGAGCTGTCCTCTGCTGCATTGGGGACCTGGCTGCAGCAGGGTGACCCCAACACCTCCCAGAGCTGCCCTCTGCTGCACTGGGGACCTGGCTGCAGCAGGGTGACCCCAACACCTCCCAGAGCTGTCCTCTGCTGCACTGGGGACCTGGCTGCAGCAGGGTGACCCCAACACCTCCCAGAGCTGCCCTCTGCTGCATTGGGGACCTGGCTGCAGCAGGGTGACCCCAACACCTCCCAGAGCTGCCCTCTGCTGCATTGGGGACCTGGCTGCAGCAGGGTGACCCCAACACCTCCCAGAGCTGCCCTCTGCTGCATTGGGGACCTGGCTGCAGCAGGGTGACCCCAACACCTCCCAGAGCTGTCCTCTGCTGCATTGGGGACCTGGCTGCAGCAGGGTGACCCCAACACCTCCCAGAGCTGTCCTCTGCTGCATTGGGGACCTGGCTGCAGCAGGGTGACCCCAACACCCTCAGAGCTGTCCTCTGCTGCATTGGGGACCTGGCTGCAGCAGGGTGACCCCAACACCTCCCAGAGCTGTCCTCTGCTGCATTGGGGACCTGGCTGCAGCAGGGTGACCCCAACACCTCCCAGAGCTGCCCTCTGCTGCATTGGGGACCTGGCTGCAGCAGGGTGACCCCAACACCTCCCAGAGCTGCCCTCTGCTGCACTGGGGACCTGGCTGCAGCAGGGTGACCCCAACACCTCCCAGAGCTGTCCTCTGCTGCATTGGGGACCTGGCTGCAGCAGGGTGACCCCAACACCTCCCAGAGCTGTCCTCTGCTGCATTGGGGACCTGGCTGCAGCAGGGTGACCCCAACACCTCCCAGAGCTGCCCTCTGCTGCATTGGGGACCTGGCTGCAGCAGGGTGACCCCAACACCTCCCAGAGCTGTCCTCTGCTGCATTGGGGACCTGGCTGCAGCAGGGTGACCCCAACACCTCCCAGAGCTGCCCTCTGCTGCATTGGGGACCTGGCTGCAGCAGGGTGACCCCAACACCTCCCAGAGCTGCCCTCTGCTGCATTGGGGACCTGGCTGCAGCAGGGTGACCCCAACACCTCCCAGAGCTGCCCTCTGCTGCATTGGGGACCTGGCTGCAGCAGGGTGACCCCAACACCTCCCAGAGCTGTCCTCTGCTGCATTGGGGACCTGGCTGCAGCAGGGTGACCCCAACACCCTCAGCGCTGCCTCTGCTGCATTGGGGACCTGGCTGCAGCAGGGTGACCCCAACACCTCCCAGAGCTGTCCTCTGCTGCATTGGGGACCTGGCTGCAGCAGGGTGACCCCAACACCTCCCAGAGCTGCCCTCTGCTGCACTGGGGACCTGGCTGCAGCAGGGTGACCCCAACACCTCCCAGAGCTGCCCTCTGCTGCACTGGGGACCTGGCTGCAGCAGGGTGACCCCAACACCTCCCAGAGCTGCCCTCTGCTGCATTGGGGACCTGGCTGCAGCAGGGTGACCCCAACACCTCCCAGAGCTGCCCTCTGCTGCATTGGGGACCTGGCTGCAGCAGGGTGACCCCAACACCTCCCAGAGCTGCCCTCTGCTGCACTGGGGACCTGGCTGCAGCAGGGTGACCCCAACACCTCAGAGCTGCCTCTGCTGCATTGGGGACCTGGCTGCAGCAGGGTGACCCAACACCTCAGAGCTGCCTCTGCTGCATGGGGACCTGGCTGCAGCAGGGTGACCCCAACACCTCCCAGAGCTGCCCTCTGCTGCACTGGGGACCTGGCTGCAGCAGGGTGACCCCAACACCTCCCAGAGCTGTCCTCTGCTGCATTGGGGACCTGGCTGCAGCAGGGTGACCCCAACACCTCCCAGAGCTGTCCTCTGCTGCACTGGGGACCTGGCTGCAGCAGGGTGACCCCAACACCCTCAGAGCTATCCTCTGCTGCATTGGGGACCTGGCTGCAGCAGGGTGACCCCAACACCTCCCAGAGCTGTCCTCTGCTGCATTGGGGACCTGGCTGCAGCAGGGTGACCCCAACACCTCCCAGAGCTGCCCTCTGCTGCACTGGGGACCTGGCTGCAGCAGGGTGACCCCAACACCTCCCAGAGCTGCCCTCTGCTGCACTGGGGACCTGGCTGCAGCAGGGTGACCCCAACACCTCCCAGAGCTGTCCTCTGCTGCATTGGGGACCTGGCTGCAGCAGGGTGACCCCAACACCTCCCAGAGCTGCCCTCTGCTGCATTGGGGACCTGGCTGCAGCAGGGTGACCCCAACACCTCCCAGAGCTGCCCTCTGCTGCATTGGGGACCTGGCTGCAGCAGGGTGACCCCAACACCTCCCAGAGCTGCCCTCTGCTGCATTGGGGACCTGGCTGCAGCAGGGTGACCCCAACACCCTCAGAGCTGCCCTCTGCTGCATTGGGGACCTGGCTGCAGCAGGGTGACCCCAACACCTCCCAGAGCTGCCCTCTGCTGCATTGGGGACCTGGCTGCAGCAGGGTGACCCCAACACCTCCCAGAGCTGTCCTCTGCTGCATTGGGGACCTGGCTGCAGCAGGGTGACCCCAACACCTCCCAGAGCTGCCCTCTGCTGCATTGGGGACCTGGCTGCAGCAGGGTGACCCCAACACCTCCCAGAGCTGCCCTCTGCTGCATTGGGGACCTGGCTGCAGCAGGGTGACCCCAACACCCCAGAGCTGCCTCTGCTGCATGGGACCTGGCTGCAGCAGGGTGACCCAACACCTCCAGAGCTGCCTCTGCTGCATGGGGACCTGGCTGCAGCAGGGTGACCCCAACACCTCCCAGAGCTGCCCTCTGCTGCATTGGGGACCTGGCTGCAGCAGGGTGACCCCAACACCTCCCAGAGCTGCCCTCTGCTGCATTGGGGACCTGGCTGCAGCAGGGTGACCCCAACACCTCCCAGAGCTGCCCTCTGCTGCACTGGGGACCTGGCTGCAGCAGGGTGACCCCAACACCCTCAGAGCTGCCCTCTGCTGCATTGGGGACCTGGCTGCAGCAGGGTGACCCCAACACCTCCCAGAGCTGCCCTCTGCTGCATTGGGGACCTGGCTGCAGCAGGGTGACCCCAACACCTCCCAGAGCTGCCCTCTGCTGCACTGGGGACCTGGCTGCAGCAGGGTGACCCCAACACCTCCCAGAGCTGCCCTCTGCTGCATTGGGGACCTGGCTGCAGCAGGGTGACCCCAACACCTCCCAGAGCTGCCCTCTGCTGCATTGGGGACCTGGCTGCAGCAGGGTGACCCCAACACCTCCCAGAGCTGTCCTCTGCTGCATTGGGGACCTGGCTGCAGCAGGGTGACCCCAACACCTCCCAGAGCTGCCCTCTGCTGCATTGGGGACCTGGCTGCAGCAGGGTGACCCCAACACCTCCCAGAGCTGCCCTCTGCTGCATTGGGGACCTGGCTGCAGCAGGGTGACCCCAACACCTCCCAGAGCTGCCCTCTGCTGCATTGGGGACCTGGCTGCAGCAGGGTGACCCCAACACCCTCAGAGCTGTCCTCTGCTGCATTGGGGACCTGGCTGCAGCAGGGTGACCCCAACACCCTCCAGAGCTGTCCTCTGCTGCATTGGGGACCTGGCTGCAGCAGGGTGACCCCAACACCTCCCAGAGCTGTCCTCTGCTGCACTGGGGACCTGGCTGCAGCAGGGTGACCCCAACACCTCCCAGAGCTGCCTCTGCTGCATTGGGGACCTGGCTGCAGCAGGGTGACCCCAACACCTCCCAGAGCTGCCTCTGCTGCATTGGGGACCTGGCTGCAGCAGGGTGACCCCAACACCTCCCAGAGCTGTCCTCTGCTGCATTGGGGACCTGGCTGCAGCAGGGTGACCCCAACACCCTCAGAGCTGCCCTCTGCTGCATTGGGGACCTGGCTGCAGCAGGGTGACCCCAACACCTCCCAGAGCTGCCCTCTGCTGCATTGGGGACCTGGCTGCAGCAGGGTGACCCCAACACCCTCAGAGCTGTCCTCTGCTGCACTGGGGACCTGGCTGCAGCAGGGTGACCCCAACACCTCCCAGAGCTGCCCTCTGCTGCACTGGGGACCTGGCTGCAGCACGATGACCCCAACACCTCCCAGAGCTGTCCTCTGCTGCATTGGGGGCCTGGCTGCAGCAGGGTGACCCCAACACCTCCCAGAGCTGCCCTCTGCTGCATTGGGGGCCTGGCTGCAGCAGGGTGACCCCAACACCTCCCAGAGCTGCTCTCTATGCTGCAGCTGGGGTCCAGCCCCAGGGGACTCCCTGGCAAAGAGCCAACAGACACAACCATGCCTTCAGAGCTTCAGAGGAAAGATGTGCTCAGCAACTTCAAGATCCAATTGTCCACATGGGGCCACTCCCATCTGCCCTCCCACCTGCTCCCCACGAGAGATGTCAGTGAATACTGTCAGAGCTGTCACCCACAGTTTGGCCAACAAGGACAGTGCTGTTTGGAGAGCAGGAAGAAGAGTGTAGCCAGCAGGTTGAGAGAGGTTCTCCTCTCCCTCTACTCTGCCCTGGTGAGGCCACACCTGGAGTATTTTGTGCAGTTCTGGGCTTCTCCATTCAAGGAAGACAGGCACCTGCTGGAGAGAGTCCAATGGAGGGTCCCAAAGAGGGGCCTGGAGCATTTCTCTTACAAAGGAAGCCTGAGAGCCCTGGGGATGTTTAGCCTGGAGAAGAGAAGGCTGAGAGGGGATCTGATCAATGCTGATCAGTATCTAAAAGGTGGGGGTCAAGAGGATGGGGCTGGGCTCTTTTCAGTGCTGGCCAGTGATAGGATAAGGGGCAATAGGCACAAACAGAGCACAGGAGGTTTTACTTGAACATAAAGGAGAAACTTATTTGATGTGAGGGTGCTGGAGCCCTGGAGCAGGCTGCCCAGAGAGGTTGTGGAGTCTCCTCTGGAGAGGTTCCAAACCCACCTGGATATTGTGATCCTGGGTAAGCTGCTGTGGATGACCCTGCTGGGGCAGGGGGATGGACTGGATCTCCAGAGGTCCCTTCCAACCCTCTCAATTCTGTGATCATGGATCCATAGAATGGTTTGGGATGAAAGGGACCTTAAAGATCATCCAGTTCCAATCCCCTGCCATGGGCAGGGACACCTTTCCCTAGACCAGGCTACTCCAGGCCCCAGTCAAAGCCTGGCTTTGAACTCTTACAGGGAGAGATCTTCCCAGTCAAAGCCTGGAGCTGTTACCATGGCCCTCTACTCCTTGCATTAAGCACATATGATTCAGATGTAGCCACTGCTGTGACCACCACCATGGCATGCTGGTGACAGGGTCTCAAAAGAGGAATCTAGGAGCTGTGGCTAGCAAGACTACACCACTGGGCTACACAGGTTTCCAGGCTGCATGAAGACACTGCCCAAACACTCATGAGCATGGCCAGACAGACAAGCTGGTGGTCCCCACTCTGGCAGGGAACCACCTGCCTAAGGGACAAGGGCACCACTGCAGCTGCCTGCTCTTCAGGCACAGCTGAGCTTGACCCCAGAGCCCAGCTTGGAAGCAGTTGTTTGGTGAGGTGAGAGATGCTGCACACCCCTGCTGGGTGCTGGCCTTCCCCTCTGGCCAAGAACATGTGAGAAAGAGCAGGAAGAGCAGGAGGGGGCCGAGAGGCCCACGTGTGCACTTGGAAAGGGGCTGTTAAGTAACTGCTGCTTGTTGTGATGCAATCCTGCTCCCCAGTCAGATGTGGTCACACTCAGAGCCAGGCTGAACCCAAAGCTGGCCACAGTGATGTGTGATTGGGCATGCACAGGACTGGCCAAGAAGCTCTGGCTGGCACTTGCTCTCAGCAGGCACCACTGCTTGCCACAGAGGCTGTGCAGACATTTCCAACCTCATGCTAGGGAGAAAAACTGCCTTGGAATCTGCTGCAGAAGAAGCCCTCCCTGTGCACTGCCCTCCACACTGCACCAGACCTAGAGGAAAACCTGTGTGCCCTGTTCCTAGGGAACCTGTGTCCCCACACAGCTCCTCCCTGGAGGTTTTTGCAGCCAGGCTGGATGTGGTTCTGAGCAACCTGCTCTAGTGTGAGGTGTCCCTGCCCATGGCATGGGGGTTGGAGCTGGATGATCCTTGAGGTCCCTTCCAACCCTAACAACTTTATGATTCTGGAGAGCAAGCCCACAGATGCAATTGTTCCTGATGCCAAGTTCAGGGCAGCAGACCCAAGGGTATCTACCTGCTGGAGGTCTAGCCAAGTGCTGCCTGCAGCTGTCCAGCTGGCAGGAGAACATGAGCTGGGGAAAGGTGTGAACCAGTGCCCTGGAGGAGCACATTTCTGATCCAGCCCTAAGACAAAGGGCCAGAGCAGGACTCAGTGCAGTGAGCAGCTCCCAGAGAAGCCTCAGCACAAAAGGAACATGAGGACAGGTCAGTCACAGCAGCAGGCAGGCCATTCCAAGTGCCCTTCACCAGCTGCAGGGAAGGCTGTAAGCATGCTGCTGGGGAGGGAAAGCACAGCCTGACGTGGCCACAGGAACTGCTAACAGCCAGGGAACTGCTAACAGCCAGGGGACAGCTTCCCAGATGGAATGATGAAGGAAAGCAGCAAGGCTCTGCTGGCCAAGTCCTTCAAGGCTTGGGATTTGTGATGCCTCTAATGTGCCCTACCAGTGCCAGCACACCAAGGGCCAGCCAGGCATGGAGATGCCTTTTCCATGGGGTTGCCATCAAGCCCACACCCATGTGTCTGAGCTGCTCTTTAATGCAGAGCAAATCAGCTCAGCCCCTCCTCTATCCATGTTTTCCTTCCTAACCTTTACTTTCAAGACCATTCCCAAGCATGTGTAAATCTATTTACCCGGAAGTGATGCTCTGAAAAGGAGGACATAGCTGATAAAAAAGAAAAACAACCCTGGAGTACAAAAGAGGAGCCATCTAGCTTGTCTTGCTTCTTCCCAGCCTTCCTCCCACATTCCCAGCAGACAGGCATGCAAGAGGGATTCATTCTGAAACCAAAACCAAATCTGCAAACAGTTACAGAATTTGTTTGTTCTTGGCTTTCTCATGACATTTCATTTGGAAGGCTTTTGCCTATCAAGCAACCAGATTTAGAGGGCAAGCTATTTTTAAACCAGGTTTGGGGATACAAAAAAAAAAAACTAAAGTCTCCTTTTTATTTATTTTTAGCTCCAGCAACCATTTGCTGTGACCCTAGAGAAGAGAGGGATTCTTGATTCTTTCCATGGCAATTATTAGCCATAAAAATGACAAACTGTCCATTCCTGCTGTGTCAAAGGTGTAAATCAAGTTTGGTTTCCTTGAACTTACCACAACTGTACAGCTAAAGGTGACATGCAACCCAGAGCAGTGCAGCTCTCATATTGCCAAACACTCTTGCAGGAGAACCTGCAACCCTTGCACTTGTGGGTGGTTGTGGATGGAGGGGATTCTGCCCCTCTGCTCTGCTCTGCTCACAACCCACCTGCAGCACTGCCTCCACTGCTGGGGCCCCCAGCACAAGAAGGACCTGGAGCTGCTGGAGAGGGGCCAGAGGAGGCCACCAAGATGATCAGAGGGCTGGAGAAGCTCCCCTGTGGGGACAGGCTGGGAGAGTTGAGACTGTTCAGGCTGGAGAAGAGAAGGCTCCAGGGAGACCTCAGAGCAGCCTTCCAGGACCTGAAGGGGCTACAGGAGAGCGACTTTGGAGAACGGCTGGGAGTGCCAGGATGAGAGACAATGGTTTTGAGCTGGGAGAGGGGAGACTGAGACTGGAGATGAGGAAGAAATTCTTTGCAGTGAGGGTGGGGAGAGACTGGCACAGGTTGCCCAGGGAGGCTGTGGCTGCTTCCTCCCTGGAGGTGTTGAAGGCCAGGCTGGATGAGGCCTTGAGCAAGCTGGGCTGGGGGGAGGTGTCCCTGCCCATGGCAGGGGGTTGGAACTGGATGAGCTTTGAGGTCCCTTCCAACTCAACCCATTCTTTGATTCCATGAACTGCAGTGACACCCTCATATATTTTAACATCACTTCGGTCCTCAGAAAAGTCCTTCAGAGAACTTAAAAGGAAGTTTGGGACTTGTGTGGTTTTGGAGTTGGCAAAGAACACACTTCCTTATAGATACCATCTGCTGGGCTCCTATCTTGCTTTTACAGAAGCAACACTGCATCCTGCAATAGGGGAAATGGGAGAGGACAAGTGAAACCAATCTTGCACTTCTCTGAGGCCCAGGCTGCTAACTGCAGCATGGATTCAGGTTGGCATCAATCCCAGCAAGTGACCCTGCTGCCCCTCCTTGCAGCAGCCTGGGGGCTGTAAGGGACCTTTGGAAAGCAAGCATGGAACCCCTGAAGGGCTTCAGGATCCCTGAACTGCTCCAGGATCCCTGAAGGGCTGCAGAATCTCTGAAGGGCTCCAGGATTCCTGAAGGGCTGCAGAATCCCTGAAGGGCTCCAGGATTCCTGAAGGGCTGCAGGACCCCTGAAGGGCTGCAGAATCCCTGAAGGGCTCCAGGATTCCTGAAGGGCTCCAGGACCCCTGAAGGGCTGCAGAATCCCTGAAGGGCTCCAGGTTTTGAGGGCTGATGGTAAAACCAAATTGAGTGGGCGTGCAGGTTGGCCTTGGCATTTAAACCAGCACAGAAGATTTCTGCCAGGGAAGGTCCATTGTTTGCTGAAGCACAGAACAAATATTCCCTGGCTAAACAAATCTTTGACTAGCAAGGGAAGAGACTTGCAGAAAGGCTGTGTCTGAGCAGGGTGTGTGCAGATGGGCAGCAGGGTGGATCTCAAGGCTTAAGCAGGCAAGGAGGAAAGCCAAAAGAAAGGTAGAGCAATAAATACTTGTGAAACAACCCTGTAGAAAAATGGATCCCTGGCAGTGCCAGCTCCTGAACCAGAAGGCTTTGAGAAGCCCTTGGAGGAACAGCTCAGAGGAGACCACACTGTCTCGAGCCAGGCAGCTAGGAAGATTTCTGCATTTGCTGCCTCTCATGACTTTGCTTACGGCAATCCAAAATTCAGCCCTAGACATAATCACAGAATCATTTTGGTGGGAAAAGCTAAGATCATTGAGTCCAACCCTTCTCTAACTATGCCAAGGCTGGGGCTAAACTGTGGCCCTCAGCACCACATCTCTGTGGTGCACTTGCAGCACAGAAGGCAAATAACATCCTGGGCTGCATCCAGCCCATTTCCAGAGAGCCAGAGAGGTGATTCTGCCACTTTGCTCTGCTAGGCTGAGACCTCAGCTGGAGTACTGTGTGCAGGTCTGGAGCCCTCAACACAAGGACTTGGACCTGGTGGAGGGGTTACAGAGGAGGGCCACAAAATGATCAGGGGGTTGGAGCAGCTCTGCTATGGGGACAGGCTGAGGGAGCTGGGGGTGTTCAGCCTAGAGAAGAGAAGGCTCTGGGGAGACCCAACAGCAGCCTGCCAGGACCTGAAGGGGCTACAAGAAGGCTGGAGAGAGACTGTTTGCAAAGGCCTGCAGGGACAGGACAAGAGGCAATGGCTTCAAACCAGAGCAGAGCAGATTGAGATTGGATGTGAGAACAAGTTCTTTACTATGAGGGTGTTGGAACACTACAACAGGTTGCCCAGGGAGGTGGTTGAGACTCCATCCCTGGAGATATTCAAGGTGAGGCTGGACAGGGCTCTGGACAACATGATCTAGTGGAGGATGTCCCTGCTGACTGCAGGGGGGTTGGACTGGATGAGCTTTGGAGGTCCCTTCCAGCCCAGACCATTCTATGGTGCTATGGTTCTGCCTCTCTGAAACACCCCCAGGGATGGGCATTCAATCACCTCCCTGGGCAGCCTGTGCCAGGCTTTGAGAACCCTTTCAGTGAAGAATTTTTTTCTCATGTCCAGCCTAAACCTCCCCTCGTGCAATTTGAGGCCCTTTTCTCTTGTCCTAAACATCACAGCTAAATCACACTGGTTCCTGGCTTTGAGTGAGTGAAATGTGCCTAACAGATTTTCCACCTTTGAAAAACCATTCATCAGTCTCTTCCTTTAAGCAAACTTCCCTTGGTAACTAATGCAAGACCTCCTTTGAAGGAACACTTTGCTGCATCATTCACAGACTTGTGCTGTGCCTAGCTGCAACCTCACACCACATGGACTAACCTCATGAATGAAATATTGCACTCAAGTGATTTGAGAGGGTTCAGTTTGGCAGGAAGGGAGTTTGTGTGCACAGCTGATCTTGGAAATGTACTGATGAGAAGTGGCAGATTTTGACCAGCATGAAGGGAAATGTCTGCAACAGCATCACTCACTGCTCTGATGTGGTGAGGTGTGGCTTTGACACTGCTCAAGCTCAGGGGGTTAACCACAGATTCACAGATTGCTTCAGGTTGGAAGGGAGCCTCAAAGAGCATCTTGTCCAACCCCCCTGCAGGCAGCAGGGACACCTCCAGCTAGAGCAGGCTGCACAGGGACACAGCCAGGCTCAGCTTGAATGTCTCCAGGGATGGAGCCTCAACCACCTCCCTGGGCAGCCTGTGCCAGTGTCTCACCAGCCTCACTGTGCACAACTCCCTCCTGATGTCCAACCTAACTCTGCCCTGCTCCACTTTCAAACCATTGCCTCTCGTCCTATCCCCACAGCCCCTTCTGAACAGTCCCTCCCCAGCCTGCCTGGAGCTCCCCTGCAGATCTTGAAATGCAGCTCTGAGGTCTCCTTGGAGCCTTCTCTTCTCCAGGCTAAGCAGCCCCAACTCCCTCAGCCTGTCCCCATAGCAGAGGTGCTCCAGCCCTGCCAGTCAGCTTTGTGGCCCTCTTCTGTACCCTCTCCATCAGATCCACGTCCTTCCTGTGTTGAAGGCTCCACAGCTGGCCCCAGCCCTGCAGGTGAGGTCTCCCCAGAGCAGAGCAGAGCAGAGGGGCAGGATCCTCTCTCTCCAGCTCTGCCCACACTGCTTTGGATGCAGCCCAGGCTGCCCTTGGCCTTCTGGGCTTCCAGTGCCCATTGCTGGCTCCTGTCCAGCTTCTCCCCCACCAGCACCCTCAAGTCCTTCTCTGCAGGGCTGCTTGCTGTGCACCACAGCCCAGAGAAGTGCAGACAGAGGTTCAGCAGGTACTGCTGTTTCAAACACAGTGGAAGAGGAGCAGCTTGGCAGTCCAAGTATTATCGAAGCACTAGCACTCTCAGCAATACAGAGAGGCTGGGGCAAAGACACAAGCACCACAGCTTTTGGTCTAACACATACTACTCCTGAACAGCAGCTGTGTGACCAAGGGAGGTGAGGGAATTCCTCCTGATTTCACTTTCTGTTTCCCACATCCAACAAATAAATAATTGTTGAAACAGACAAATTGGGCTGGCTTGAAACCTATTTTCTAAAACAGGAGGTTTCACATAAACCAAAGGAAAAAGTTCTTCACTTTGAGGGGGGCAGAGCACTAGAGCAGGCTGCCCAGAGAGGTTGTGGAGTCTCCATCTTGGGAGGCATTCCAAACCCAACTGGATGTGTTTGTGTGGGGTTTACTCTGGGTGATCTTGCTCTGTCAGGGGGTTGGACTGGATGATCTCCAGAGGTCACTTCCAAGCCTCACCATTCTGTGATTCTGGGAAACCTCACCATATCTCAGTTTAACAGGAGTGAAAGCATACTGGTCTCTTCTGTCACACCTACCCACATTCTCCTGCACCTCTGGACTCATGTTCAGTCTGAATAAAGAGCAGACTGGGAGAAGATCTGATCAATGTTTATAAATATCTGAGGGGTGGGTGCCAAGAAAAAGAGACCAGGCTCTTTTCAGTGGTGTCCTGTGATAGAACAAGGGACAATGGACACAAACTGAACCCAGGAAGTTCTACCTCAACATGAGGAGAAACTCCTTTGGTGTGAAGGTGCTGGAGCCCTGGAGCAGGCTGCCCAGGGAGGTTGTGGAGTCTTCTTCTCTGGAGACTTTCCAAACCCACCTGGATGTTCTCCTGTGTGACCTGCTCTGGGTGACCCTGCTCTGGCAGGGGGGTTGGATGGGATGTATGTGAAGGTCCCTCCCAACCCCCAGCACTCAGTGTTTCTATACATTACATACCTTGCTAATGAAGGCTCTCAGGGAGGCAAACACATGTTTAAGAGCTGCTTCTGACTGCCCATTTTTGAGAAAAGCCAGGTGAATATCAAACACTTTCTTCATGAGTGGATTGTGGCCCTCATTGCTTAAAAGCTGAGTCTGGAAAGCAAGGAGAGAATTTATTTTACAGAAATGTTTGGCCTGGACCTGGAAAGGACAGAAATCATTGTGCACAACTGATGACATCAGTTCTGAAGGAGCAGGGCCTGCAGTGAAGGTATAGCCAATAGATGTGGCAATGGGTATGAATCTGTACTAGCTGGTCAGAGATTATTTTGACAGCAGAGTAAAAGACCAGTATTTGATCTCTGACTCCAAGACTTCACTCAGCCATCTGTACAACTTTCACCAGCTGACTAGGGTTGGTTTCAATCAAAGAGGCTCTTACCAACAGAACCATCACACTGGTTGTTTTCAGTTTTATTTCTCCCAGCAAGCAATTCTTGGGCTGGCTCAGATGTATCTTTTGGCACACCTTGTAGCAGGGTAAATTTAGGATCCATACTTTTCAGCTGAACTCCTTTAGCAGTAAGAAGAGGTTCAGCACTTGTGCTGCAGCACGGAGCATGCTTGTGTGTGTGTGTGGTAACACTGTTGCACCCAGAGAAGCAAAGCAGAAGGCTATTAAAGAGGAAGGGAATCCAGTCTGTCCTGTGGGTTGAAAAACCACAGTGCAGTGTGGTACACTCACATCCAACAAAAGGCAGCTGAGGAAAGTCAACCAAGTTCTAACCCTTGCATCTAAAACCCTTCTGCTGCTGCCAGACTTTTAAGAAGTAATTTAACACATGCACCAGGGTGGTGGTGCTCAGTGACAGAAGCAGAGGACATGATGACCTTTGCATGTTCAATTTATCTAGGAGAGAAACCTTCATTGTGCTTATCCAGAGCAGCTCTTGTGACATTTGCAAGACACATCGTGATGAGCAGGAGTTGTCCAACCACTCTTTGAGGAAGAGCTCTTGTGGAACAGCAGTTCAGTGTTCTGCTGCCAGCCTGGGGTTCTCTTCACCACAGAGGCTCTGATTCAATGACTGCCAGGAGTGTGGTGGAGAAGATTTCCACCAGTGGTCCTGGTCCTGTCTGAACTGCCAACCACAGCTGGACTGCCTCAGTCCCAGAGACACTCTGGGTCTTGCTGCTAGGCAATTTATGGTAGAAAACAGCTCTAAGAACATTAGGCCTTCATTTCTATTTCCTCTAGTCCCTCCCTCCTACGTGATGGACATTTCCTCTTCTTCTCTTGCAGTGCCTACACTCAGAACACAAAAACATCCACCCCATTTTCTGTGGTCTTACAGTTTTGAAGAAACTGCAAGATTGTGTAAGTGTCCAAATGCTCTGGGACCTTGTGAAACACCCAACTGGGTGGAAAAGAAATGAGCTGCAAGCCATCTGCTTTGGTAAAGCCTGCCATAAGCTGCCACCATGGGAGAATGGCTCCAGACAATCACCATGCACACAGACACACAGCACACTCTGCTACCTTTTGATTTCAATGCTGACCTTGAAACTCTGAGTGAAAAAAGAGATGGTGTCCAGGACTGTCAGGCACACTTCAGTGGCTATGTTGCCCTCCAGCAATGCCTGGTGCATGATATCTGCTTCTGAGGTGCCTGCATCTGTGAAAAGTAAACCAGGAGGAAACAGTGTTCAGTGCTCCAGCTCCCACAAGGTCTCAGTACTCACAAAGACAAAGCTCTCCCCTTGCTCTTCACTTGGAAACAAACTAGAACACAGAAAAGTTCCACCTCAGCATGAGAAAAAACGTCTTTGCTGTAAGAGTGACCAGAGCCCTGGAGCAGGCTACCCAGAGAGGTTGTGGAGTCTCCTTCTCTGGAGACTTTCCAAACCCACCTGGATGTGTTCTTGTGTGACCTGCCCTGAGTGACCCTGCTTTGACAGGGGGGTTGGACTCAGGGGAGGTCCCTTCCAGCCCCTAACATTCTATGATTCCATGATTTGCTGGGTTTGAGGATGAGGTAAGGTTAGCTGAATTTGCCAGCTCCATTCAGAGAAGCTGCCTTAGCCTGATGCCAGCTGAGACAACCAAGGGTAGCACTTCCCCTTAGTCTCACTGGCACTGAAGTCAGGCAGAGAACGAGGTGCTCAGGTTGCATCCACAGAGGGCAAACGTCACCTCACAAATACTGAGCCAAGGAGCTGAGCCAAGGCAGGTGAGAGGAAAAAGCCATGCAAGTCCCAACTCCCAGGAGTGATCTTTAAGGACCCGATAGAAATGTCCCCTCCCTCCCCACCCAAGGGTGTAGCAGAGAGCACTGCAATCCTGCAGACTTTGAACACCCTGAAGCAGCAAGCAGCAAGCGGAAAATGGCTAAGTGCAGTTTTCATCAGGGAGCAGAGTGAGGAATCCCCTGGCCCCACCTAGCTCTGCTGTACATACTGTGGTTGAGGGTGAAGGAGGTCTCCAAGCTGCCCAGATGCTGGAGCCGCACCTGCATGCCCCCGGCTCTGCTGCGCAGCGCTGGCATCGTCTGCGACTTCCTCTCGGCTCCTGCGTGCTTGGAGAACCAGGCCTCCTGCACCCTGCAGGGGAGAGGCAGCACAAGGTTGGACAAGCAGCAGTGGCACAGCGCTGCAGGGTGA
The DNA here is from genome assembly GCF_027791375.1 of Indicator indicator. Classification (NCBI taxonomy): domain Eukaryota; kingdom Metazoa; phylum Chordata; class Aves; order Piciformes; family Indicatoridae; genus Indicator; species Indicator indicator. Next base: position 21,653,358 of record NC_072026.1, read on the forward strand.
CAGGAGGCACCAGGATGGAGGCCTGGCCTCCCTCCATCGCTCTCATCTGGTGAATCCCGGACAGTCCCAGGGGGACCGATCAGGCTACCCTGGTCTGGCTTGTGCCAGATGGCCCTGGAGTTATTGAGACAGCATCTCAGGGAGCAGAGACGCAACTGGTGTCTCACCTGGAGCTGACTGGGGGGGACACTGTCGACCTGCGTGGGCAGCCGGGAGCGCTGGGGCCTGGGGGTTTCATGCAGGAGCTGGAGGGGAGGGAAGGGGCAGGGTGCTAAGAGGAGGGGGCTCTGCTCAGGGCACAGCACGGAGCAGAGTCCCAGCCCCACAGGCTTCCTTCCGGCTTGGCAGGGGTGGGGGCTGCATCCTCCCTTCCTGCCTGGGCTGTGGCACGAGCAGGGGACGGCCCCTCCACCTCAGCCCCAGACAGGAGGTACAGTACCTGGCAATATTTCTCTTCCCCACGTATCTGAAGTGGAATAAGCACACCCTAGAAAGAGAACACGTGTTTGTTACAGGCCCTGCAGGCCAGGAAAGATCCAGGACCTTTCAAATCTGCCCTGTCCTCCCCTGCAGCCACACTCCTCTGTGCAGGAGGCTTTGGGTCTCTGTGTGCAAGTCACTTGACCTCACGCCCTTGGTTTCCAAACCCTGTGGCACGTCCCTGTCTCCTCACCCATGTGTTCCACCAAGCCCACTGCAAAGTGGAGGTTGTGCCTGTTAGGGTAGGAGGTTGTGGCATGAGCTCTGCTTGCCCACAGGCGGTGGGACAGCCTCTGCACAGCCCAGACCAAGCACAGTGCACTGCCTCTTCACCAGGCTCCCTCACCAGACCCCTGCTCCTCCTCAGAGGGAGGAAGGACATTCCACTGCAGCCTGGGCAGACAGTTCTGCTGCTGCACAGGACCACTTGCACGCTGTGAGGCACACCCCACCATGCCTCCCTCTTGGCCAATGCTGCCTGCACAAAGGCACAGTGTTTGAAAGGCAGTCTCATGATACTCACTCCAGAAGCACAAGGACATTGATCAGCTCCTGGGGGGAGAATTTGTTCCAGTAAGCTAAAAGAGTATCTGAAAGGAATAAAAAAAAAAAAAAGGCAAACAACAGTGCACTGAGATCTGAAAAATAGTTACTAAAGAGAGACCTTACAGAGCAAAACTGCTGCTGCTGGTCTCTCATCTCTCTGGCTGCCCTCCAGTGAGCAAGAGCCACCAACCTTCAGAGATCATCTTCACAATGTAGAGGTAGCACATGAGGAGTGTCCGGATCTCAAACTGGTCCAGGCGGCTGCAGTGCGAAACGCTGCTCCTCGTGGAGCTTCTGCGGATCTGATGGGACACACACAGGGCCCTGGCTGCCTGGGCTGGGCCTGGGCAGAGCAAGGTGCCATGCAGCATGGGCACAGCAAACCTGGCAGACACCAGATGTGCCAGTGTTCCTCCTGGTCCCTTCCAAGTGCACCCACACAGCACCATGCTTGGGAGACATCTCAAAGAATCATACAATGGTTTGGGTTGGAAGGGACCTTAAAGATCATCCAGTTTCAACCATCTAGGCCTTGAACACCTCCAGACAGGGGGCAGCCACAACTTCCCTGGGCAACCTGTTTCAGTGTCTCCCTACTTTTACTGCAAAGAATTTCTTCCTAATATCCAGTCTGAACGTATCCTCCTCCAGTTTAAACCCATTCCCTCTCGGCCTACTCCAACAAGCCCTTGTAAAAAGTCCCTCTCCATGTTTTGAGGTTGCTGCCTGTCCAGTGAAGAGCAGCCTGGAGAACCTGGACAAGTGGCTGAATGCTTCTCTGCCCTGAAGAAAAAGGTGTCTGGGCAGAGGGTGATGGATGATGGGCAGAGGATGATGATGATGGGCAGAGGATGATGATGGGCAGAGGATGAGGGGTGACGGGCAGAGGATGATGGATGATGGGTGATGGGCAGATGACGATGATGGGCAGAGGATGATGGGTGATGGGCAGAGGATGATGGCTTATCCAGTCAGATACATGGCAGCCCTACTCTCACTTCCCTGCTCTGTGCAGCTTCTAAGCTCCCAGGCATTTCTGAAGCCAGCTCCTGTCAAACAAGAGTTCATCACATGCCAAGGTTTAAAGCAGAAATCTAGCTTTCTATCGCAGAAATACACTGCAACCCCAAACGCCTGTTAGTAAAACACCAGGAAATTCCAGATTAAGAATTTTCCTCCCCCGGGCTCCCCTGATTTTTGGAAGTGTCTCCTGCTTAGGCAAAGTGAAATGAAATCCTGCTGGTGAGTCAATCTGTGTGGGAGAGGCTGAGGCATTTTGTGGTGGGAAACACAACTTCTGAAGCTTCACTATTTTTTGGTTTTTAGCTATACCCTTCTACAAACAGACACAATTAAGCTCAAAGCTTAACATTTCCCTTAAAGCTGCGCCTCACATGTTTGGAAAGCAACCCACAGACACTATTTGTTGTTTATTTTAGGACAAGCTGGAGATGTGAGTCATCACAAAAGAGAATTAAACATGCAGTTTGGAGCTGGAGACACAGTACTACAGCCAGAAGCGTGCTGCTGACCATGCCAAACTTATCAAGTCAGCACACAACTCACTCCGAGGGAACAGGCAACAAGCAACATGTGCCCCTCTGTAGAGCAGCCTTGAGGCTTCTCAATACAGCAGCTCAATACAGGAGAGATGTGGAGGTGCTGGAGCCAGGGCAGAGGAGGGCCAGGAATCTGGGAAGGGCCTGGAGAATGAATCTGATGAAGAGCAAGTGAAGGAGCTGGGGATGGTTAGTCTGGAGAAGAGGAGGCTGAGGGAGACCTCATGGCTGTCTACAGCTACCTGAAAGGAGGTTGTGGAGAGTTTGGTGCTGGTCTCTTCTCATAGGTAATTAGAGATAGAACAAGAGGCAATGGCCTCAAGCTACAACTGGGTAGGTTCAGACTGGACATTAGGAAACATTTTTCCCAGCAAGAGTGGTCAGGGATTGGAATGTGCTGCCCAGGGAGGTGGTGGAGTCCCCAAGCCTGGCTGTGTTTCAAGGTGGTTTGGATGTGGTGCTTGGGGCTATGGTTTAGAAGTGAACTTTGCAGAGTAGGGTTCTGGATTGGACCTGGTGATCCTGAGGGTCTTTTCGACCCTGAATGTTTCTGTGATTCTGTGATTCTCCAGAGGCATTACTTACACATGAGTTTCTGGATTCCCTAACAGGAAACTTGTTTCCAAGGGCACTGGAAAATGCACCTTCAAGGATACAGCAGAGGATGTGTGGCTGTGGGGAGGAGCTGAGCTGCAGGCCCCACCACTTTCTGCAGACCCTGGCAGCAGGACTGAAGCCTATGCTCAGAGCTTTGTGGAAGATGAACAGATGAGAGTCAAGCCTTTGGCTGCACTTGGGTCTTGTAGCTTCCTGCTTCACGTGGGAGAGCTTCAAAGGCCTCACCTCTGCTGAGCATGTCAGGGCAGAGCCAACAGGAGCCCAGATAATCTCATGCTTATTTGTAAGGGCCAAAGTTTTTAAAGATGCATCAAGTGACTCACACCAACCCAAGACATCTGGAAAGTGCCTTGAGGTAAAGCAAAGGCTGGTTTGCACAAAGCCCTCATTTCCATGGGTGCAGTCTGCCAACCAGGAGAGGACAGCCTGCCTGAGGAGGGGGCTCTGAGCCATCACTGTGGTCACCTCCTGCAAGTTTGGGGCTGCTTTTCCCACAAATACCTCACCTGCTCAAAACTGGGCACAAGCTGGAGCAGAGGAGGTGCCACGGGAACAGGAGGGAAAACTTTGTCCCTTTGAGGATGCCAGAGCCCTGAAGCAGGCTGCCCAGAGAGGTTATGGAGTCTCCTGCTCTGAAGGCATTCCAAACCCACCTGCACAGGTTCTGGTGTGATTTACTCTGGGTGATCCTCCTCTAGCATGGGGTTGGACTAGGTGATCTCCAGAGATGCCTTCCAGCCCCCACCACTCTGTAATTCTCTTAAGTCAGTGGTCACAGTGGTCACCTCAGCAGTGCTTTGCCTCCCAGCCACGTGTGGGAAGCAGCTTCCAGTGCTAGGCACTGGCCAGGCTGGGGCACATCCATGCACAGGGAGCACATCTGAGTACAGACAAAAGCTCCATGGCAGCAGGGGTTTTCCCTGTGGATTTTCTCTCGGTTAAGTAATCTGCCAGCAGTGCCACGTGTAGCCTAGGGATGTCTGAAGAGTGAAAGCAAACCAGGCTCCTGAGTCTGCCCTCCTCTGCTGCACAGCAATCTGCTTCATTCACAGAATCACAGGATCAGAGGATGTTAGGGGTTGGAAGGGACCTCTGGAGATCTTCCAGTCCAACCCCCTGCCAGAGCAGGATCATAGAATCCAGCACAGGTCACACAGGAACACATCCAGACAGGGCTGGAAAGGCTCCAGAGAAGGAGACTCCACAACCTCTCTGGGCAGCCTGCTCCAGGGCTCTGTGGCCCTCACAGTGAAGAAGTTCCTCCTCATGTTGAGGTGGAACCTCCTGTGCTGCAGTTTCCATCCATTGCCCCTTGTCCTATCCAAGAGTGCAACAGGGACAGCCTGTCCCTGTCCCCTCCCTCCTGACCCCTAGCCCTCAGATATTTATAGACGTTTATTAAATCCCCTCTCATTCTTCTCTTCTCCAGACAGAGAGAGTGAGAAGCTGGCTTTTGAGACTACAACCACAGGGAACTCTTTTTCCCTCCCCCTTATGAAGCACAGCCCACAGCCTGGTGCAGTGGCCACAGCTGTTGCTAACACAGATGCCTTACATTTTCACTCTGATCCGGGGAGCTGGTTGTCCCTTCCAAGTTCAGGGATCCTTTTGAGTCCTCTCGTTTCATTGCATGGCCATTGGAAAGTGCTGCTCCACAGGCTGGAAAAAATAGCCAAACCCTGCAGTTAATCCCTTTGCAGAGGTACTCCTGAGCTCAGCATGGACAGGGAGTGCAGGATACAACTCAGAGCCTACAGCTAACCCCTTTGCAGAGGTACTCCTGAGCTCAGCATGGACAGGGAGTGCTGGGTACAACTCAGAGCCTACAGTTAACCTCTTTGCAGCAGTAGTCCTGAGCTCAGCATGGACAGGGAGTGCAGGCCACAACTCAGATACACAGCATCGGGCTTGGCCAGTGCCCCATGTTGAATGCTGCCTGACCTGAAAAGGACAGCTGGGTTGATATCACATCCATGACAAACCATTTAAACTCTGGAAAGTCTTTTGACAGATGACTATTTCAGGTTTTGAGCAATGGGTTTTGGAGACTGGTAATAGCTTATGCACTAAAGAAACAATTATTTACCTGAATCTTTGTCTGCAAGCAGGCTGGATCTGTTTGAAGGGGATGCAAAACTGCACACAAAGTCATCCCTGGATGCCTGAAAAGCAAGGAAAGGGTTTTGTGACCAATGGAAGCTAACACCTATGCTCTTCTGGAAGAGAATGATGAAATAAAAAAAGAAAAAAAAAAGGCAAATTGGAACAGCTTTTAAAACACAGATCAAAAAAAATTGTTTTGCTTACTTCCATAACAGGGAGAGAAATTACCTGGGGAGGAGCACAGAGAAGAACAGGACATACTAAAGTAAGTTACAGCGCTTTTTCCCTTTTGTTTTTCATCATAGAATGGCCTGGTTGGAAAAGACCTTAAGATGATTGACTCCAACCATAGCCTAACATCTCCCTGCACACAGCTGTTAGACCACATCCCTAAGCACCTCATCCAAATGGCTTTTAAACTCCTCCAGGGATGGTGACTCCAACACCTCCCTGGGTAGCAATCATTTGAGTTGAAATTGGGAGTTACTCTTCTCCACTGTTTTTTTGTTTTTATTTAGTGGAGGTTGTTTTGCTGTGCAGAAGGAGGACAGTCTGCTGTGCAAGGCTCAGCCTGCCTGGAAATCCCCCACAGCCTGCAGGCGGATGGGCAACTCCCTTCAACTGCTGAACACTGAGGCTGAGTCCTGGTGCAGCTCATTGCACTTGGAGGGACTTACCTCATCCCACAGCACTATGGATGTGGTGCAGGCATGCTAAACATTAAAGGCATGTTCAATGGCAGGAAAAAAAAGGGCAGAGACATTGTGAGGTGTCCCTGCCCATGGCAGGGGGGTTGGAACTGGCTGATTTTTGAGGTCCCTTCCAACCCTGACAATTCTGTGATTGTGGTGCTACAGACGGAGCAGAGCCACAGGAAAAGCCAAATTAAGAGAAGCAATCCCACCAGGGGTCTGTGGGGCAAGGAAAACCACACTTCTTCCTAAAGCTGAGCCTGGCTGCAGGCAGGGGAGGTTGCACAAAGGAAGTCTGAGGAGGAGGGCAATAAAAGCCTGGCTGGGCTTTACTCACAGGGCTGGAGGCAGCTGAACAGGAGTAGAGGGCCTCCCGGCTGGCCACTCGCTGCAGGTTCTCCAGGAGCAGCCCAAACAGGGGCAGGTAGAGCTGGGCTATTTTTGCCTGCTGGTTCTGAAAACACACAGGGGAAGATGCAGGTAAGAGCTCAGGCTTCCAAGAGAGCAATAAAGTGAAACTCTTGAGCCAGAAGACACACACACAGACACACAGAGACAGACACAGACAAACACACACAGGGACACAACACAGAGACACAGAGATGCTGTGTGCAGACTGTGATCATATTTTGTTACTGTTGGGTTTTTTTTATTATTTTTTAGAATGATTTGGGCTGGAAGGCACCTTAAAGCTCATCCAGTTCCAACCCCCTGCCATGGGCAGGGACACCTCCTACCAGCCCAGCTTGCTCAAGGCCTCATCCAGCCTGGCCTTCAACACCTCCAGAGAGGAGGCAGCCACAGCCTCCCTGGGCAACCTGTGCCAGTCTCTCACTACCCTCACTGCAAAGAATTTCTTCCTCATCTCCAGTCTCAATCTCCCTTCTTCCAGCTCAAAGCCATTGTCCCAGTCCTTGTCCAAAGTCCCTCCCCAGCTCTCCTGGAGCCCCTTCAGGTACTGGAAGGGTCTATCTGGAGCCTTCTCTTCTCCAGGCTGAACAGCCCCAACTCTCTCAGCCTGTCCCCACAGGGGAGCTTCTCCAGCCTCTGATCATCTTGGTGACCTCCTCTGGAGCCTCTCCAGCAGCTCCAGGTCCTTCTTGTGCTGGGGGTACCAGAACTGGGGGCAGTGCAGCAGGTGGGGTCTCACCAGAGCAGAAGGAGGGACAGAATCCCCTCCCTCACCCTGCTGGTCACAAAACATGGGTTGGGTTGGTTTCTAACTTCCACTTCCAGAGCTGCCAGGTAGGTATTACCCTTCCAGCAACACGCTTGGGGCATTCAGGGATTTTAAGGGTTTTTAAGGGCTGAATACTATTCACAGTCTTGCAGGATGTGTGACAAAATCCCAGATTTCCTAACTCTTTCACTGGGCTCTTCACTCCCACAGCTAGATCTGTGCTACACCCAGGAGTGATGAACCAAAAGCATTTGCTCCTCGCCTGCTGCTGGCTGTAGCTTCCAGTTGGGAAGCAACTGACTCTAGTTAAAACAGTTTGTAGGAACAGATTAATTTGGATGAAGTGATACAGACCAAAAATGCTCTGGTTGAGGTTTTCTAAAAGCAGTGGTCTTTTCCAGCCAATTTTTTTTTTTTTTTGGTTAAAAAAATAAATTATTATTGTGGGCTTGAGAGAGTGATTAAACAAATAAATAAATAAATTTAAAGCTTGCAAACTGAATGGTGCATTTAAATTGATAAAAGAATCCTATTTATTTAATTTTTTTCATCTGATTCATCATGACAAAAGATAAAAGAAACTGGGAAACATCCTTGGGCTGAAAAAGCCCTCTCTGAGCTTCTGATGGAGCCAGGGTTTCCTTGCTGGAGCAAGCCTGCAGGTACAGATCTTGCCATGCTCAGCCTGGCCTGCCTGTGATATGATTTTTTTTTTTTTGCTGAGCATCCTACCCTGGCTCCAGGCACTTTCCTGGTCATGCAGCCTGCAGCACAACACAGGTACAAAATAAAAGCCAGTGGGACAATTTAATACAGGTGGTGTTTCTGAGGAGGCTGGGAGAGTGCTGCATGTGAGCGGGGGAACAGCTCTTGAATTGGTGTGAGGGATTTCAGGCACCCAGAAGGGCAGAAAAAGCTACCTCTGACCCACTCTTGGCAGAGACCTGGTGATTCTCTCCTGAAATATCAAATATTGCCAGCTACCATGGGCTGTATTTTGTTTCCAGGCTGTGCAGAGCAAAGCAAGCCCACCTCCCAGCAGGCAGAGAAGGCAGAAGACAGGAGCTGGCTCTAGGTCCATGCAGAGTGCAGGAGCTCCAGGCACAATTGAGTCACCTCTCCAACCATTCAGGAGTCAAAGAACTGTCAGGGTTGGAAGGGACCTCAAGGCTCATCCAGTTCCAACCCCCCTGCCATGGGCAGGGACACCTCACACTACAGCAGGTTGCTCACAGCCACATCCAGCCTGGCTGCAAAAACCTCCAGGGATGAGGCTTCCACCACCTCCCTGGGCAACCTGTGCCAGTCTCTCACCACCCTCATGGGGAAGAATTTCTCCCTTACATCCAATCTCAATCTCCCCACTTCTAGTTTTGTTCCATCCCCCCCAGTCCTGTCCCTCCCTGACACCCTCAAAAGTCCCTCCCCAGCTTTCTTGTAGCCTCCTTCAGATACTGGAAGGCCACAAGAAGGTCTTCTTGGAGCCTTCTCCTCTCCAGACTGCACAACCCCAACTCTCTCAGGCTGTCTCCAGAGCAGAGCAGCGCCAGCCCACTCAGGGCTTTTATTATCTAAACACTCAGCATGAAGTGCTGCAGTTCTCTGCCTGCCTGCTTTGTGTTCCTAGATCATTTTTCAGAGCCATAATTATCATTTACTTACCTCAGATCCCTCAGAATTAATAAGAATACCCTTGGTGCACCATGCAAGATCTAAAGCTCTGCTGTGTGTTTGTTTACAGAAGCCAAGAGCCAACCCAATGTGCCTGACCTTGTGCTGGTATCTGTTGTCAAAGGCATGTTTTATCAGGAGGTTCTTCAAGACTGAGATGGCTGTGTATCTGATATCATAGTTGTCCTGCAAGGCAACAGAGGCTTCCCTCAGAAGCAGCCCCACCAGGAAGTGATGCCTGCAATACTCATCTGTTAAACTGTATTCGAGAGTCATGTCTGAAAGAGAGAGCAAGAGAGTGGTTAAGGGAACTGTTCTGAGGATCTCACATTCTCAACACCACCCAGCAGGAATCACAGAATCATGAAGGCTGGACAAGACCTCCAAGATGATAACATCATCACAGAATTGTCAGGGTTGGAAGGGACCTCAAGGATCATCGCCCCCAGGTCCAACCCCCCTGCCATGGGCAGGGACACCTCACACCACAGCAGGTTGCTCACAGCCACATCCAGCCTGGCTGCAAAAACCTCCAGGGATGAGGCTTCCACCACCTCCCTGGGCAACCTCTGCCAGTCTCTCACCACTCTCATGGGGAACAACTTCTTCCTAACATCCAATCTCAATCTCCCCATTTCTAGTTTTGTTCCATCCCCCCCAGTCCTATCACTCCCTGACATCCTCAAAAGTCCCTCCTCAGATTTCCTGTAGCCCACTTCAGATCCTGGAAGGCCACAAGAAGGTCTCCTTGGAGCCTTTTCTTCTTCAGACTGCACAACCCCAACTCTCTCAGGCTGTCTCCAGAGCAGAGCAGCTCCAGCCCTCTGCTCATCCTCGTGGCCCTTCTGTGGACACCTTCCAGCCCCTCCAGATCCTTCTTGTAATCACAGAAATGTTTGGGTTGGAAGAGACCTCCAAAGCTCATCTAGTGCAAACCCCCTGCACTCAGCAGGGACATCCTCCACTAGATCAGGTTGCCCAGAGCCCTGTCCAGCCTCATCTTCAATATCTCCAGGGATGGAGCCTCAGCCACCTCCCTGGGCAACCTGTTGCAGTGTTCCAGCAGCCTCCTGGGGCAGAACTTGTTCCTCACATCCAGTGTAAATCTTCCCTTCTCTCATTTCAAACCATTGCCTCTCATCCTATCATCAAGTCCAACCTTCCACCCAACACCTCCTTGACCACTAGACCATGTCCAAAAGTGCCACATTGTTTTTTGCACACCTCCATTAAGCCTGCTGACTTCATGGCTAACATCTAAGGCAGTTTCTTTTGTGTGTTTTTTTCTGTGCAATCAAAAGTCTCTACAAAATAACTCTGTTTGTCAGTGTTGGGGTAATGACTGGGATGGATGATCTTAGAGGTCTTTATGATTCATAGAGTCCTTAATGATTCATAGAATCATAGAATTGTTTCAGTTGGAAGAGCTCTCTTAGATCATGCAGTCCAACCATCAACCCAACAGCCCAATGGCCACTAAATCACGTCCCAAAGTGCCCTGGCCACAGGACACAATGGCCATGTAAGGCACAACAGACCATGAGGGTGGTTCATCACTCCCCTGCAGTGCACTGGGCTTAAGTTGTGCCAGGGCAGGTTTAGATTGGACATTAGGAAAAATTTCTCTCCTGAGACAGTGGTCAGGCATTGGAACAGGCTGCACAGAGAGGTGGTACAGTCATCATCCCTGGAGGTGTTCAAGATATGTGTAGATGTGGTGCTTCAGTTTAGTGGTCATGGCAGCTGGGTTACGGTTGGACTTGATGATCTTAAAGGTCTTTTCCAGCCTTAATGATTCTATGGTTCCATGATTCTGTTCTATGATTCAGGAAAGCCTGAACTGGCTCCAGTTTTTGCCACCACTGAGCTAAGTCATATCAAAGCACCTGGCATCTCCCACTTCAAGGTCATCATTCATTTCTGCCCTCACCAGTTCAGCAGCAGCTAAAAGGACTTCTGTGCTGTGTTGTTTTACAAAGCTTGGAGCTCCAGAGGGTCATTTGCAAAGTCAGCAAGGGATGAAACAGGGCAAGACAGCTTCATCTACTGCCTGGGGGCTGCTCTGCTCCTGACTGAGGCTTATCTGTACATCCCCAACCTGCCCAGAGGGCAGAGGGAGTGGTGTGGAGCAGCTGTGGGGCTGGCTGGCCATGGGCAGTGGAGGTGGTGCATTTATGACAGGTGCCCAGCCCTGGCAGTGCCATCCCTGCAGCTTCTGCATCCTCTGTGAAATCTGCACTCCACACTGGGTCAGAGAGCAGAGAACAGGCAAATAATCCTGCTGGGATGAGAGATGCAAACAAGGACATGGTGCCAAGTGACCACTGCTGCACCCTCCAGTAGTGTTCACAGTCAGGATTTCCTGCCCCTCTGCAAGGACTCTCTGGTGAGGAAAGGCTGAGGGAACTGAGGCTGTTTAGTCTGGAGAAGAGCAGCCTGAGGGGAATCTCATCTGATCAGTCCTTAAAGGGTTGGTGTCAGGAGGATGGGACCAGGCTTTGTTCAGTGGTGCCCAGGGACAGGACAAGGGGTAACAGGCACCATCTGGAACATAACGAGTCCCAGCTAAACATGAGGAGGAACACCTTTAATTTAAGGGTGCTGGAACCCTGGAGCAGGCAGCCCAGAGAGGTTGTGGAGTCTCCTTTTCTGGAGACATTCAACACCTGCCTGGATGCTTTCCTGTATGACTTTCACTAGGTGACCCTGCCTTGGTGGGGCCTTGGACTCAGTGATCTCCAGAGGTCCCTTCCAAGCACTCCCATTCTGTGATTCTCTGACTGGAGAGACAGGGCAGGGGTCCAGCAGCTGCTTTCCAGGGACTCTGAGGCTTCCTCAGCTTCCCACCAGCACATACTGAAGATAGTTCCTTAAAAGCTGCCCCAGGAGAAAGGCAGCTTGGTGAACTTGCATGGAGGTAGTTGAGGCTCCTTCCCTGGAGATATTCAAGGTGAGGCTGGACAGGGCTCTGGGCAACCTGATCTAGTGGAGGATGTCCCTGCTGACTGCAGGGGGGGTTGGAATGGATGAGCTTTGGAGGTCCCTTCCAACCCAGACCATTCTGTGATTCTGTGATCTCAGTGGATTCAGGATGGATCATGTGGATCAGGCTGTGTGCTGTGAGCAAAGGAGCAGCTGCTACAAGGGCAAGGTGTCCTCCACTGAGCACCTGGATCCTGCAGCAGCTGAAGTGACAGAGACACAGATTCTGTGCAGGACGTGTGGTGCACTCGGGCTGCTATGAATGACTTTGTCCTGACATCCTTATCCCTGCCAGGCACCCCATAACCAGAGCCATGACAGGCACCTTTGATAACCCCAGAGCTGGGTGTTCTTCCCCAGGAGGGCACAAATGCTGGGTGCTTAGCTCAGGCTTGTTGATGTTCTGAAAACCCCACAGGTGTGAAGGTTTTCCTGTAGTGAGGCAGAGAGCCTAACACACAGCTCTGAAACTCCCAGCTAAAGATTTCCAAGGGCTCTGTGGGCTGCAACAGATGCTTTCAGGTTGGCTGATTCATAAGTAGCACTTAGTGGTTTGCAAAGGTCTGATTCAGAGGAAATGGAAAGCAATGTGGAGCATTATCTAGCTTTCACTGTTAGTCATGCTAGCCCAAGTGTCACATACCATGAGTCTCTCATTACCTGGATCACAGCACCACAGTACATTAGAGGTTGGAAGGGACCTCCAGAGATCATCAGGTTCAACCCCCCTGCCAGAGCAGCATCACCCAGGGTAGTCTGCACAGGAATGCATCCAGGTGGGGTTGGAAAGTTTCCAGAGAAGGAGACTCCACAACCTCTCTGGGCAGCCTGCTCCAGGGCTCTGTCACCCTCACACCAAAGAAGTTTCTCCTCATGTTGAGCTGAAATCTTCTCTGTTCCAGTTTGTCTCCATTGCTCCTTGGCTTATCACTGTGCACCACCCAAAAGAGCCTGGCCCCCTCCCCTTGACCCCCACCCCTCAGCTATTGATAGACATTGATCAGATCCCTCTCAGCCTTCTCTTCTCCACACTAAACAGCCCCAGGGCTCTCAGGCTCTCTTCACAGGGGAGATGCTCAAGTCCCCAGATCATCCTCCTGGCTCTCCCTTGGACTCTCTCCAGCAGGTCTCTGTCTCTCTTGAACTGGGGAGCCCAGCCCTGGACACAGGATTGCAGCTGTGGTCTCAGCAGGGCAGAGCAGAGGGGGAGCAGAACCTCCCCAGCCCTGCTGGCCACACTTTTCTTGCTGCCCCCCAGGATGCCATTGGCTCTCTTGGCCACCAGAGCACATTGCTGTCCCATGCAGAACTTGCTGCCCACCAGCACTCCAAGATCTTTAACCATGGAGCTGCTCTCCAGCAGGGCAGCCTCTACCCTGTCCCAGTGCCTGTTGTTTCGTATATATTTCTGTATATATTTGTAAATAGCATTAATTTAACCTCCAATTCTGTGCACTCCCCTGGGGGAGTCTGTCCTGTCTGTGGCTCAAACCAAGGACACCAGGGCATAACTTCCTTTGACACTGTCATGGTTTTAGGGGTGCCTTTCTGAAAAAAAACATAGAGTTGCATCCTACAGGAGGACCAGAAAGGTCCAGGGTATGGAGTGGAAAATTATAACTTTGTTACTCAATGCCATAATCCTGCTGGCTCTTTACAAGTTGGCAGCAAGGCCAACTCGCTGCTTCTTTTCCTCCCTCCTGTTGGCTCTCCAGAGGGAATTCCTTACCTGGTAACCCATGGGGGAGTAGGGCCTGGTTATGACTAATTTTTACTGTGCAGTCTTGGTCTGTTTAGGCCTAATGCTGGGGACCAAGGGGAGGCAGTTTCAGGCCTGGCCAGCCTGAATCCAGCCTAGCAATGAGGGGGAAGAAACAGCCCTGGGCATATGTTAAACCCCAGGTGGGGAGAAAAGCAGCAGCTGGGGTCTTGTGGCTTATTCTGGTTGGGGAAGGTTTTTGGTGTTTTTTTTAATGTATCCTGTCCAGATATTAGGTGTTAAGGATTCATGTATTCTGCATTTCCCTGTATATTTTTGAATATAATTCTGTATTTCTTTCTAATCCAACTTCCTTTGTAGAGTAAAATAATTTCTGTCATCTCTTTAGACTAAGACAGGCACCAAACCAGATTTATCTGGCCAGAAGCCATCAAGACTAATAGACCACAAGTCTCTTGAAAAGGACATACCTTGAACTCTTTGCAGCTTGGGTTTGGAAAAGGTCATTGGTAAGTTCAGAGGAATGTAGTGCTCATGATTGCAGATGGTTTGAAGAAATTCAAACTTGTATTCAACCAGAAGCTGTGGTTAGAAAAATAAACAACAAAGAAGACAAACAGAAACTCTGTTTACAGTTTGACTCAATAGCTTCCAGTTCCTTGCACAAGGACTGGGGAATCAGAACAGCATTTGGTGTAACTCAGTAATCCTAGGCAAAGCTTTGTGTTGTTTCCCCCCAAAGATCAGTGCAAGAGGCTTGGGACTTCTTCACCTTTTTCATCCAGACTATTAACTAATCTCTCCTTTAGTTCTGAGTGTTTCTATTGTTTTAAGGCTTAGTTGCAGATAGGCTCCTGGCCTGGACAGAGAGGTATCTGCCTCCAGAAGACTCTTGCAGGAAGAGTGTCTAAAAGGCCTCCATGAGTCACACAAAATAATCATTACAGAGCTTTGACTGATGAGGATATGTGCAACCACAAACCATCCTTCAAGAAACATACTGCTTACCTTAGGGTCTTTTGGGCTGAATCCAGAAATGTAATCATTTATCAAGTTGAAAACAAATCCTCTGTCCATAAAGGTCAAACAACGCTGGAGAAAGAAACAGCTACGTGTGACACACCAGCAAAAACAAAAGCATCCACCCTAAATCACCTCTATGCCACCCTCCTGCCAGCAGCCAGGTTTGATCCTCCAGACTGCTGCTGACTTTCCAAAGTGTACCTGACCCTGTCACTCTGAAGTTATTTCATTCATAGAGTCATAGAATAGTTTGGGTTGGAAGGGACCTTAAAGCTCATCCAGTCCCAACTCCCCTGCCATGGGCAGGGACACCTCCCCCCAGCCCAGCTTGCTCAAGGCCTCATCCAGCCTGGCCTTCAACACCTCCAGGGAGGGGACAGCCACAGCCTCCCTGGGCAACCTGTGCCAGTGTCTCCCCACCCCCACTCTAAACAATTTCTTCCTCATCTTCAGTCTCAATCTCCCTTTCCCAGCTCAATGCCACTGCCCTTTGCCCTGGCACTACAAGTCCCTTCCCAGCTCTCCTGGAGCCTCTTCAGCTACCAGAAGGCTGCTCTAAGGTCTCCCTGGAGCCTTCTCTTCTCCAGCCTGAACAGCTCCAACTCTCCCAGCCTGTCCCCACTGGGGAGGTTCTGCAGCCCTCTGATCATCTTGGTGGCCTCCTCTGGATGTGCTCTAACAGTTCCACGTCCCTCTTATGCTGGGGGCCCCAGAACTGGAGGCAGTGCTGCAGGTGGGGTCTGAGCAGAGCAGAGCAGAGCAGTGGGGCAGAATCCCCTCCCTGTGCTGCTGCTCTCACTGCTTTGGATGTAGCCCAGGATACAGTTTCCTGCTGGGCTGCCAGGGACCACTGCCAGCTCAGTGTGCACTTTGGATGATCTCACTTCAGTCTCCAGTGGGCAACAGAAATATTTAAAACAAGAAAACATGTATTTCTTCTTAAGTCCTGGACAGCTGCTAGGCAGGGCAGCAAACTAGATAATACATAGAGCATCCCAGGCTCTTTCTTGGAAAGAAGAAAGCTCTTTCCCAGCAAAGCTTATCCTCTCAAGAGTTCTCATCATCGCAGACACCAGAGAGATATTAAAATCCAAACACATTTGTTTGCCTTCTGCTTATTTCTAACTGGCTGGGTTTTGTTGTTGTCTTTTTTTTTTTTTTTCTTCCCTGATAAAAGCCTGGGTGAAGGAAAGAAAGTGCTGACCTTCAGGAAGTTGGCCAAGCTGAAGTTGACATTTCTGGACTCTTCAGGGATCTCGTTGTAGCGAATGGTGACGTGAGGAATGATGGCCAGCAGCAGGGAATGCAGGGCGTGCTGGTAGGAGTCAGGGAAGCGCTGGGCTCGGGGCAGCTGAAACCAAAATGCACATCCCACACTCAAGAGCTGCAGGCCAGCAGCTGGAGAGGGCCAGGCACAAGTTCCTGTTAGCATCTGTTTGTGTTTCCTAATCAAATATTGGCATGCAGAAAGCACTGGCGGAAACCGCAGCAGCTAGGGACAGAGGAGGAGGCTGAAGGAGCCAGGAGGAGATCTGGAGTTTTAAAATTAGACTTGAGAATGAAAAGGGAAAGAAGGGGAAAGTGAAGTGAGGGGGGGGAAAAAAGGAAGAAAAAAAAAAGGAAAATCTGGCTAGTTGTTCAGCTTGTCAGGGCTAGGGGTTGGAATTGATCTTCACAGGTCCGTCCCCTGTGATTCTGTGAGGCTATAACTAGACAATTTGCTACCCTGAGTTATCCTCTCAGTGTCAAATAAACCACAGGAATGTAGAAAACCAGACACCAGAGGCTGGGGGGGTTGGACTGGATGAACCTCAGAGGTCCCTTCCAAGCCCTACCATTGATCCTGTGATTCTGTGAGGCTATAAATACACAATTTGCTAGCCTGAGGTATCCTGTCAGTGTTAAATGAACAGAGAAATCATGGAATCACAGAATGGTTTGGGTTGGAAGGGACCTCCAAAGCTCATCCAGTCCAACCCCCTGCACTCAGCAGGGACATCCTCAACTAGATTAGGTTGCACAGGGCCCTATTCAGCCTCACCTTGAATATCTCCAGGGATGGGACCCCAACCACCTCCCTAGGCAACCTGCTGCAGTGTTTATTATCCCCATGGTGCAGACTTGTTCTTAACATCCAATCTATATCTGCTCTGCTCTGTTTGACAAGCAGATACCAGAGACAAGAAGTTAAAAAATACTCTCAAGTGTTGAGGGAAATAAAAAGAATACCTACAAAACATACATGAGTGTCTGCCAAGTAGGATTTATGACTACATCATACATGTCCCAGATAAAATGGCAGGGGGTTGTGTTTGAAATCTTCAGGGATGTGTTTGGCACACAGAATCACAGAATGGTGCAGGTTGGAAGGGATCTCCAGAGATCATTCAGTCCAACCCCCCTGCCAGAGCAGGGGCACTGAGGGCAGGTCACACAAGAACACATCCAGGTGGGGCTGGGCAGCCTGCTCCAGGCCTCCAGCACCCTCACAGTGACAAAGTTTTCTCTTCTGTTCCCATGGCACCTCCTCTGCTCCAGCTTGCCCTCAGTGCCCCTTGGCCTGTCCTTGGACATCCCTGAGCAGAGCCTGGCTCTGTCACCTCCACACTTATCCTTCACATCTTCATGAAGGTTAATATATAAACCAAATGTGGAGCTCTGGCAATGCATTTTGGGGCTGGGTTGGAAAATCAGTGCTCATCCTGATGGTCATCTTTGGATCACAGAATCACAGAATTGTCAGGGTTGGAAGGGACCTCAAGGATCATCCAGTTCCAACCCCCCTGCAATGGGCAGAGACACTTTCCACTAGATCAAGTTGCCCAGAGTCACATCCAGCCTGGGTCTAGCTGAGTATCTCACCTCAGCTGTACTGCAACACCTGATGGAAGTGTGCTGGTGGGAAAGAAGGCAGAGCCAGAGCATCACAGATTATTTAGTTGTAGTTTCAAGAAAAAAAAGAAAAAGTTTACCATAGCCTCTCAGAAAATCTTTTGGAGGAGAGTTTGTTTGTGGTGGCTCTGGAATGCAGCACTCAACTAATTTGCTTTTACCTTGATTTTGTTTTCTTCCAGTAAATACATTGCCATCGACTTTGCTAGTGCTTCAAAGAAAAACCAGGAGTACTAGGAAGCAAAAAAGAATATGGTTAGTTTTCTCTGCAGGATTCAACATGTTTGGTTGTGTGGGGCAGCAGCAGTGTGGGAAGGAGGGCATTTTGTAAGCATAGCTGTGCTTGCACAGCTAGTTTGGCATGGGTGTCTTTGCTACCTGGAGGAGTCCTGCCAGGTTTGGGGTGGGAAGGGCTCCATCCCCTCTGTACCCCAATGAGGAGCCAGCACAGAGAGGCAGAAACTCAGTCTGCCTCCCCTGAGACAGCCCTCAGGTGTGGCCAGAAGAAAATGGACAAAACTGGCAAAGAGAAAAGCCCTTTGCTGTGTCCTGCCATGAGCCACAGCACATCCAGGCTTTCTGCAAGGACTCATCTCTGTTGTGAGGGCAGAACCTCGAGCGTACAGATGGGACGAGCTGCCCTGGGAGCTTTGCTCCTGTGGTGGGTTTGGATGGATCAAAGTGTTGGCCTTTAAACTTAGACACCCCCCCTCCACTCTTGGCAGTCAAACCCTGCCAGCACTTCACCTTGAGCAGCTTATTGATGGCCAGGAAATCTGCTGACTGCTTCAGGATGGTGGCCATGGCGAGCACCAGGATCTCGTGGGTCAGCTTTGCCTGGGTGGCATTGGGTTTCTCGGCTCGGAAGACATACTGGGGCAAGAGGAACAGTGTCAGCAATGTGCCAGCTGCCAGCAGTGTGCCAGCTGCCAGCAGGCAGTCCCATGGAGTGGGAGGGTCATGACTGACCTTTATGAAGGAGCGCAAGTAGTGGTCCAGACCTTCCTCATGGCACTTGGATACAATGTGCAGAAGAACCCTGGCAAGAAATGTGCTTTGTGTTCAGCATGAAGATAAGTCCCTCCAGCTCATGAAAGCAGACACCATCTTTGGCCCTGCTCACCCCCAAAGGCCTCAGAGCTGGTACAGCTGGGCTCACAGGGAGCCAGCAGCTCTCCCAGCTCCTGTGGTGCACCACCAGCCTTGCTACACTCAGAGCTGAGGTGGCCAAAGCCTCTTCTTCACTCTGGTGCTGGACTAGCTGCCACACAGACCAGCTGCCTTCACTGCTCTTGGCTTTCTGCACACAGAGATCATGTGGAGGACTCCTGAGAGCTCTGTGCATGGCAGGATCAAAGCCTGCTGCTACCTAAATTCCTGATGCAGTGAGCATTAGACACCTGGGCAAGGCTCAGGTCTTAGATAAATCAAACCCACAACTACTCAATTAACCTGCTCTGCACCCAGTTCTTTTTGGCTGTACCTACAGAGCTGCTGTGAGGTGAACCAGCCCATTTTCCCCTCCTGCACAAGCTACACCACCCTCTCTCTACAGCTCATTATTGTGTGGAGCTCTTTCCTAATGGTAACACAAGTGCCAATGAGCAACCACACCATTCCATCAAATCTGTCAAATGAACACAAAACCCCCACAAAATCTCTGCTGAGAAGCAGGAACATTTTCCCCCCCGCTGTTGTGATCCTCCGATACCTGCATCTCTGACTTAATTAATTCTGGAAGGCTCTTTTTAACTGAATTTCCACCCTAAGCCCCGTGCTGCACGCTCTGGATTGATGCCAGGCTCTTGCCTTGCAGCTGACTGGGGCCAGGCAGACCCTGGGTAACCTGCCAGCTCCTCTGGAAGCACTCCAGGTGGCTGATGAAGACAGCAAGGGCCTGGTTTCTTCAGCCAAGAGTAGGGATTTACATTCCAGTCTCAGCCAGAGGGAACAACAAACTATTGCACATTGTCACAGATGCCACAGGCCAAAGCACAGGGAGGAGCTTACAAGCCTTTTATCAGATAAAGTGGGGTTTTAAGTTCCACTCTGGAAGTCTAGTTGTCATCAAGCAGAAAGCTACTGACAAACTGAGAGGCACCAGGCCAAGCTTTGGGAAAACCTCTAGCAGTGAAGGTGGGAGTCAGGGGCACTTCTGCCTCTGTCTTTGTCCCCTGGGGAGTCAAGCAGAGTGGGATTACAGTGCACAGGAGAAGTCTCCACAACCTGCAGCACATGGCACAGGACTGTGACTGCAGCAGCCTCCAGACCCCTGGGACAGCAGGGCTCAGGCCCTGCATCTCTGGGGCATCAGAGCTCAGCCTCCAGCCTCTGCTTTCACGGCACTGAGAGGCTTTCGGTACACTGATGCACAGCACCTCCACGGAAGATCCCATGGAGTGACATCTGGTATTCCCCTTGGCACTGCAGCATGTCATGGAGGAAGCACCATGGGAAGAGGAAAGTGGAGACTCACAGAATCAAAGAATGATTTGGGTTGGAAGGGACCTCAAAGCTCATCCAGTTCCAAGCCCCTGCCATAGGCAGGGACACCTCCCCCCAGCCCAGCTTGCTCAAGGCCTCATCCAGCCTGGCCTTCAGCACCTCCAGGCAGGAGGCAGCCACAGCCTCCCTGGGCAACCTGTGCCAGTCTCTCCCCACCCTCACTCTCAACAATTTCTTCCCAATCTCCAATCTCAATCTCCCCTCTCCCAGCTCAAAGCCATTCTCCCTCATCCTGGCACTCCCAGCCCTTGTCCAAAGTCCCTCCCCAGCTCTCCTGGAGCCTCTTCAGGTCCTGGAAGGCTGCTCTAAGGTTGCCCTGGAGCCTTCTCTTCTCCAGGCTGAACAGCCCCAACTCTCCCAGCCTGTCTCCACAGGGGAGCTTCTCCAGCCTCTGATCATCTTGGTGGCCTCCTCTGGAGCCTCTCCAGCAGCTCCAGGTCCTTCCTGTGCTGGGGGCCCCAGCAGTGGAGGCAGTGCTGCAGGTGGGGTCTGAGCAGAGCACAGGAGCAGAATCCCCTCCCTGTGCTGCTGCTCTCCCTGCTCTGGATGGTGCCATCAGTTCAGGGGTGTCCAGAGCTGGGCAGGGAAGGTGCTTTGCACCGTTTTCTCCCTCTGGGCCCTGCACAAAGCCTGTACCCAGGAGAAGCTTCCTGCAGAGCCCAGGCCCTGGTCGCTGCTGCCCTCTTGGGGCTGCGGGCAGGGCCCAGCATGGCCTCACAAACCACCCCCTTCAGCCCAGGAATTCTGGCCCAGAACCGTTGTGGAGGCTCCTTCTGCAGGGCAGCACAGCCAGCCCACGGGGACTTGGAGCAGAGCTTCTGACTCAGGGCACTGGGGCAGCAGGAATGAGACAAGGGCATCACTGCTGCTGGGAATCACTGAATCACAGAATGGGAGGTGTTGGAAGGGACCTCCAGAGATCATCCTGTCCAAGCTCCCTGCCAGAGCAGGGTCACCCAGGGCAGGGCACACAGGAGCACAACCATAGAAGACTCTACAACCTTACTGGGCAGCCTGCTCCACATCTGCTGCCTGCAGCTGGGACATGCCCCAGCACTCTGGAGTCTTTTGATGCCTCCTCACCACAGGAAGGACATTGAGGGGCTGGAGCCTGTCCAGAGAAGGGCAATGAGGCTGGAGAAGGGCCTGGAGCCCCTGGGCAAGAGGAGGGGCTGAAGGGAGCTGGGGGTGTTCAGGCTGGAGAAGAGGAGGCTGAGGGAGACCTCATTGCTCTCTACAGGTCCCTGAAGGGAGGTTGGAGTGAGGAGGGGACAGCCTCTGCTCCTTGGTAGCAAGGGACAGGAGCAGAGGGAATGGTTCCAAGCTGCACCAGGGGAGGTTCAGGCTGGAGGGCAGAAAATATTTTTTCACTGGAAGGGTTCTCAAACATTGTAACAGGCAGCCCAGGGTAGTGCTGGAGTCACCATCCCTGGGGGTGTTCAAGCAGCTGTGGAGCTGGCACTTAGGGACACAGTTTAGTGCTGGGTCAAGGGTTGGACTGGATGAGCTTTGAGGTCTCTTCCAACCAGATGTATTCTGTGATTCTGTAACAGCCCAGAGCCACTCCCACCAGCAAGGCTGTTTTTAAAAATCAAACCAGAGGTATCCTTTAAGGTTGCTTTTTCCTCCCAGGTCAAGGTCCCCACAAGGTCCCATGCCAGCCAGGCATGGCCAGGTGCCCCACAGCAGGATCAGAGGAGCAAACAGCTGTGGACAGCCAACGGTGCCACTTGGCACCTCGTGCTGGGAAACCACACCCTGCTCTGCACTGAGGTTTGTGGCTTTGCATCTGCAAGTGAAGGAGAGCCAATGGTTTGCCAGACACTCACATGGTGCAGTTGACAGCCACTTCATCTTCCTGGGTCACGTTGGTAAGGACTCTAAAGAGTTGCACAAGAATTACAGGTAGAAACTGAATCATTACTTGGATCTCCATGGCGTGCAAACACTAAAACAGATGTTCAAAACACAGACACTTTTAGTTCAACATTCTGCAGATGTGAAAACAGTTACAGTCCACACAGACATCTCTGTGACACTAAGCAAATGCTTCAGGGTGTGGGCTCCAGCCTGCCAGAGGACAGGAGAACTTGGGCCCCTAGCAGCACTCCCTGCCTGCCTTCCAGCTGACAGATGTCAAGCTGCATGCCTTCAGGGAAGCAACATTGATCACTCATGGCAGGGATTAATCCTCCTCTCAGATGTGCCCAGGCAGCTAGGACCTAACTGGAGGTCAGGTGCTAGGATTTGACCCTAATAACCCAGAACTTAAGGCTGAAGTTTTGCTCTAAAGTCTTCCTGTTGCTTGTGTGAGTTTTCTGAGGCGACCAAATCTCATTTTCTCCAATGACCTTGGAGCATGGAAACACCTAATGGCTGATGACTCAGAGGCAGACTTTCCTCCCAAGAGCACAGGTTGCTGTTGGAAATGAGGTTTAAGTGACTTGGTGAAGGTTGAGATCATCTGGTGCCACCCACCACATAGACCTCTTGTGCCTGAATCTCGCAACGAGTCCAGGCAGTTTCACTTTCATTTTTCAAACCTGCAGATCTAATGAAAGGCTCTTAAATCTGTGTCTAATTATTTAAATGACTGAAATTACTGAGCTAGTGATGGTAAGAAGCCCCCACTTGTGGATGGCATGTAAATGTCTCCCTGTCTGCAGGCTGCAGTGGGCAGGGCTGGGACCTACCCAGCTCCTGGACAAAATGCTCACAACAAAGCAACTGTTCTCTCAGTGCTTGGCTTCAAAACTTGCCACTTTTAATACTACTTAAAATATTTATACATGACCTGAAACGTGCCCAGTAACTCTGTGGTGATAAATCCCCAGCACTGGAAGCAGAGCTGTTGCTACAGCAGCACTACCCAAAACAGAGACAGCAAACAGCCAAGAAACAGATTTCTTGCAGGAGCCTCTGTTGGACCTGCTCCAAGGTCCTTATTCATGCCTCAGCAACTGGCAAAAACCTGGGTCTGGGTCACAGGTCATCTGTGGTCAAAATTAACTGACTGATAATCTCAGATCATTTTTAGATAGAAAAAAAATAAATCAATCCCTGTTTTGAATGGATAATCCTGGAACCAAGAAACTGTGCAATGGGTTCAAAGGTTTGAATCAGTTCTAGGGCAACAGAGTGTGAGGCTACCAGCAGGGGGCTTTGTCATGAGCACCCCACAGCCCTGCTGACTGCTGTGTTCTTCTGCTGTGAAAAGCAGTGGGGAGCAGCAGCCAGCCAGCAGCTGTGTCAGTAAGCACAGGCATTGCCCAGAACCCTGGTGCCAGTGCTGCAGCAAGTGTGTATTCCTGCAGGGCAGGGGTCTGGCTAGTCACTGGTGGTCTGTGAAAACACAAAGGATGGCCACCAACAGGCACTGTTCACCTTCAGGTATTTAATAAGTTCTCCTGGGACCTCCTTAGCTCCCGCCTGCACCAGCTGGCAGTACTGGAAGAATTTGTGCAAGTGCATGTCCTGGAAGAGACAAACAAGTTCAGTGCAGCAGCTGCAGTATTTGTCAGTCCTTACTCTGCAGCTAACACTTAAAAATCTGCTGCCTGACCTCTGGCAGCTGGCCATGTCCCTGGCAAAGTCCCATCTTACTACCAGTGGTCCCCAGGCTGCCATTTCCCAGCACTACAGTGCTGCTCCCTGCCTTTCCCAATGTACCCAGCCACTGCCCATCCCTTGGCTCCCAGCCAACCCCAAGATGAAGCACAAAAGTGCCAGAAGTGTTAGAGTTATCCTGTGGTTGCACTACCTCCAGCCCCAGTCCCCACCCAGCACTAGCCTGGAGAAGTGGCTGCAGCTCTGTGAGACTGCTTCACTCACCTCCTACTGTCAGATTCTCCTTCCCATTCCTCTCCCTCCTCCTCCAAGGTTAAACTGAATTACTGAGTTGTTTAACTCTAAAAAGCATCTGGGAATGTGATTTGGTGGGGGGTGGAAGCACTGTGATGCTCTCAGTGCTGCACAGAATCAATAAGACCCCAAAGCAGACTCAGATGATGCTAAAAGCAAGTTGCTGTGAATGAAGTGCAGCTGACTGTATCCAGCACAGCACAGGTCCACCGTGAGCAGTGCGGACAGGAGGTGCCCCAGAACATGTGCTGAGGATCTTTGCTGCACATTCATGAAGCCTGGGGAAGTCCATCACTACCATAAGGTGGCAGGACACATGAGGACTTGGTAAACCAGCTGCTGTCAGCAAAGTTTGTTAGTAAAGAGCCTAATATCTAGGGGAGCCTCTCATTCCCATCAGCCCTTCTGCATCAGCATCAGCAAGGCAGCTCACTTGCTGCAATGTTTCCCTGCTCTTGCCTGTTACAGTGCAAGTGGCCAGGAGAACATCAGCCTCCCCCCAGGCTCCCTGACTCGTACAACTGTCTCATCATAGCCAGCCAAAGGAGCAGATCCCTGCAAGTCAGCCCCAACCTGCATCTCAGTGCTCTTCTGCAGACACAGCTCCCTCTTTCCCACAGTGCCTGCAGCACACCAGTGGCAGAGATACAGCAGTCTCCTCCTCTGCATTTGTGCTGGAAGTCATTAAGAGCAAAGTGCTTGACCTACCTGGGTGTAAACGGTTGAGTCCAAGTGGATTCTGATTTTGAACAGTGGCTTTGCTCCATCCACCCATTTGGCATCCATGCTGGGCTGCTGTGAACAGACAGCACAGCAGTGAGGAGCTGGCTCTGTGCAGATGCCTGCTGTGGGTTGGGGGTCCCCACCCAGCACAAACAGCTGACTGCAGCCTCAGCAGGGCAGAGGGGTGCCCACAAGGATGTGCCCACCCTCCTGCTCTGTGCCACCTGCAGCAGCCCACTCCACCCTGCCACACCAATATGCTCTGTAAGCTATACAGCCATGGAAAGTGGAATTCACAATGTCCTGACTCCCACCCCTGAGAACCTCGAGCGTTAGGGGCTGCCCCGCAACAGGCACCTTCCCAGAAGAGCACCAGCAGAAACCCAGGCCTTAGAGTGGTACCAAAAGCTGAGCTGTTGTCTCCTCCTTTCAGATGTAAATGCATTTCAAAAGGCCACCCTACCCTCCGTGCCTCGGGGTCTGCCAAGGCCAGGTAGGCAGGAGGCAGGTTGGCTGAAACTGGCAAATGGCGCTCCAGGGTGGCAATCCGTCCGTCCTTCAGCAAGGGCACCCAGGAGTATCCCACTGCAGGGGCAACCAGTGACAAACAGGCAAACAGGTTTAGCTCAGGCTCCAAAGAGAGCTGGGTCTCAGCCTGAGAGGGTCTGACACACAGCTGTGCAAGCAGCTTCAGCGAGGCTGGGTTTGACCATGTCAGCCCCCACCATAACTTGGTGAGCAAAGTCATGGAACCAGAGAAGTGTTTCTTGGGAAAAGCTCTTTAAGACCATCCAGTCTAAACATTCTCTAATTACAGCAAGGCTGGGCCTAAACCATGGCCCTCAGCACCACATCTCTGCCTCTTTGAAACACCTCCAAGGATGGGGATTCAACCACCCCCTTGGGCAGCCTGTGCCAGGCTTTCAGAACCCTTTCAGTGAAGAAGTTTCTTCTAATGTCCAACCTAAACCTCCCCTGGGATCTCTCATCCTATCACTTGTTACTAGGGAGAAGAACCCAACCCCCACCTCACTCCAACCTCCTCTCAGGGAGCTGTAGAGAGCAATGAGGTCTCCCTCAGCCTCCTCTTCTCCAGGCTAAACATCCCCAGCTCCCTCAGCTGCTCCTCCCCAGCCCTGTTCTCCAGACCCTTCCCCAGCTTTGTTGCCCTTCTCTGGACACACTCCAGCATCTCAATGTCCTTCTTGGAGTGAGTGGCCCAAAAGTGAACCCAGGACTCAAGGTGTGGCCTCGCTTCCCTGGTCCTGCTGGTCACACTATTGCTGATCCAGGCCAGGATGCTGGTGGCCACCTGGGCACATGCTGGCTCACAAATCAGCACCCTGAGGTCCCTCTCCTCTGGGCATCTCTCCAGACAGCACAACCAAGAGCAGGACTGGGTTTGAGGGACAGCACCTAAGCCATAGTTGCTCACCATGACAGGGGTCCCTCAGCCACCTGGGGACTGGCTGTATGGAGAGGCATCCCGGCCAGCGGGACCAAGGTGTGCTCAGTCTGCTGGTGGTGAGGTGGGCCCCTGAGGCCCTGATCTCATTGGTGACCTGACTGACAAGAGGCCATTCATGCAAGCCAGCTCAAGAACATCTAGAAAGAGCTGTCAGGCTGCACAGAAACCTGAGCTGTAATACACACTTGGACCTACCAGCTGCGTTAGGTGGCTTGCAAGAAAGGAAACTCAGCTAGGGCAGCTTTTTAATCTAACATCTTTCCGCACCCCTACAACCATTTTTCTCTTGGCCTCTGCCACTCCAACAGAAGTAGTTTAAGCAGTGAACATACCTTGGGTCTCAACGGTGTCCTGCTTTTTCGCTGTTGCCTTTGTGTTAATTTCACAGCTGACATGATAGAAGGTGAAAAGCAAATGATGCTTTTGATGGAGGTGAATTGGAAGCTCAATTTTAATCTAAAATGATATCATGACAGACAAGGCTGTATTTTCAGTTGCAGAGTAATGGTTTCAGTTCTGTTTCATTTCACAGAGGCTATGGTTGTATGCAGTTACACAAGACACATCCCTACCCATCTTAAATAACTCCTGGACACCACTTCCATCACCTTTGCACATCATTATGGGGGTGTGTGATTGGTGTGCACAAAGCGTGGCAGCTACTGACAGCAGAAAACAAACTGGCACTGAAAACTGACAAAGGCTCTGGCTCTGCTCTGCCCTTCTAAGAGCTGGTGATGTATTTTTTACCCATATTTCACCTAGCTCTGGGGGGGAAAAAAAAGGTATCCTGAAAGGCCCCTTGGCTTTGTAACATCCAGAACAATCTGTTAGTTTCCACCATCCCATTTTTACCTCGTCGTAGAACTCTGGACTTTGGTTGTGGTGCAGCACAGCAGCATAAGCATTTGTGGTCAGGAGATGGCCTCCAGGTTTGCCATATATACACTGGAAACACAAATGGAGAGCTGAATTCAGGGTTGCTGCCAGCCCTAAAGCAGCCAGCCAAATGAAAACAGGCAGCATGGAAACTCAGTGCTTCCCTGCTGCCCTGCTCAGCCTGCCTGGCACACAGCACACAGCAGTGAGCAAATAGCAACCCCCAACAACAGGCACCCACCTTTAATGGCCTGGCATCAGCTTCATCTGAATCCCTGAACTCAACACAGACAGCAATATTCCTTGCCTGACATGGAAGGAGAAGAGGAGGATGAGCCACTGCTAGAGGTGAGCAGCAGCACCCCAGGCTGGGCTGAGCTTGGCTGCAGCCTGCTCTCCAGGTTGCTCACCTTTGCAAACACCTTCTGGTTCTCATACTTCAGATGTAAGGGGTAGACATAGAGGTGGTTTTTGTAGACAGTGAAGGGATAACAGTACTTTGCAATTTCTGGGACAAGCTCCTCCACTTCAACTGCAATGTCCTCACAGCTCTTCTCAAAAGGCTTTATAGGAATGTAAGAAGCTGTGACACAATCTGGAGGAGAAGGAAAGCTTGGGTAAGTGCACACCTCACAAAGAAGTACAGCCCACGGGAAAGGAAACTTGGGGGTCTGAAGCTCTGCCATTGCTCTAAAGCATACAGTTCTCTCCCCTTCACAGGGCTGAGTGTGCTGATCAGACCAGCAGAACCTGGCCCATGCTCATTGAATTGATCAAGGGAAAATTCTCCCCCATGATCATGCCACCATGGTTAGTAACATAGAGAAGAGTGCACAGGCACTGTGGGGCTCTGCTCTCCTTGCCAGTGGGGATTGCAGGAGTGGCACTTTGCTGTAGCTCTGGGCAATGTCAGCAGGTCCTGTGAGTGATCCATGTCTGGGTTGGGACAGCTGCTCTGCCCAGGACCTGCACCTTGATTCTTCCAGGCAGATCCACTAAGATTCTGATTGATAAAGGACACAAAGATCACCTGACTGAAGCAGACAGGCTACTGGAGACTGATGTCTTGAAATGTGTCCATCCTCTGCCACTCTGCTTCAGAAAGGTGTTTGATGGTTATGTTGCCTCCAAATACCAGAGCACAAGTCCTGTCTAATTCACTAAGACTCATGTCCACCATGAGGGAAAGCTCATCTCAAGTGATGGCATTCCAAAGCACAGAAAAAAATTAATTCCACAACAAAAGCCTTTTGGACAGGGGAGTGGTCTATAGAACCTATGACAGGAGCTGCCAAAGGCCCAAGGAGTGACACTGAACATGTCACAAGTCCTTTCTTTGCCACCATTTCTTTAAATGAAAAGTAAAGAATCCCACTGACCACGTTTGAGGAGCTCTCTGGTGTTATGGATCAAGAATGTTACATGAGATGGGTGAGACAATAACAGCGAAGGCAGGCAAGAGGCTTCCTTCAAATTTAGGATGTGGGGATGGTCAAACTGCAAAGCAGATGCAGCCCTCAGGTAAACCTCTGCACTTGGACCACACCTCTCCACAGAATCCACCAGAAGGACTCCCAGAGCAGTGGCTGTGACGAGTTACTCATTTCTCACTGCAGCCCTGAGAGGCTCTTGTTAATGACACAGCAGAACACCCCACAGAAGCAGGAACTCCTGAGCCTGGAGCCATCAGGGTTTCGGACCCCAGATCCTTACTTGTGAAGTCCAGAGGGATGTCTTGGATGATGACATTTAACTGGGCTGGAATGACCTGCAGCTTTGTCTTCTCTGGTCTGCATTAGGGAGGGAGAAAGGAGAGCATGAACCCTGAGGGCTTAGGTGCAGAACACAGCAGCAGCACTTTTCTCTCACTGTTTCAGAAGCTGCCACTTCATGCTTGCATTCAGCTGTTTAAAAATGTGTTTTAAACTGCCTGCTCAGCACCATCTCCTGCACTTACTTCTTATACTCTGCTAAAAGCTTCAGCATGTCTTCATTTGAGATTTTGCTGCTGTCTTGCTTGTACAGGGGTGAGAACTTCCCTTCAGCATCAAGAGTGCCCTGGGAGTCTTTGAAAACTGGCCTGCAGGAGAGAAGAGACGTTTCTTGAGTGTGGGGAAACAGGCAGACACTGAGGGCTGGGACACATCAGGCGGAAGGGCAGCTTATCAGGGGAGAGGTTCACTGGCCTGTGATTGCTCTGAACACCACCAGACCTACTGATTGCTCTCCCAGCTTCATGTGGTGCACACAGACCACAACCCACAGTGTCACATAAACTGCATGGGACATCACCCATTCCATAGATTCACAGAGCCACAGAATGGGTTGGGTTCAAAGGGTCCTTCAAGATCATCCAGTTCCAACTTCCCTGACATGGGCAGGGACACCTCCCCCCAGCCCAGCTTGCTCAAGGCCTCATCCAGCCTGGCCTTGAACACCTCCAGGGAGGGGACAGCCACAGCCTTCCTGGCAACGTGTACCAGTGTCTCCACCCTCACTCTCAACAATTTCTTCCTCATCTCCAGGCTCAATCTCCTCTCTCCCAGCAAAAAGTCATTGTTCCTCGTCCTGTCATTCCCAGCCCCTGGCAAAAGTCCCTCCCCAGCTCTCCTGGATTCCCTCCAGGTACTGGAAGGCTGCTCTAAGGTCTCTGAACAGCCCCAACTCTCCCAGCCTGTCCCCACAGGGGAGCTTCTCCAGCCTCTGATCATCTTGGTGGCCTCCTCTGGATTCTCTGCAGCAGTTCCAGGTCCTTCTTGTGCTGGGGGCCCCAGAGCTGGAGGCAGTGCTGCAGGTGGGGTCTGAGCAGAGCAGAGCAGAGGGGCAGAATCCCCTCCCTGTGCTGCTGCTCTCCCTGCTCTGGATGCAGCTCAGCACACAGCTGCCTGCTGGGCTGCCAGGGGCCATTGCTGGCTCCTGGGCAGTTTCTCACCAACTGACACTCCCAAGGCCTTTCCTGTCTCTCCATCCATGTGACAAGGACACACTCAGCCCAGTTCCAAGCCTGGTCCACAATGATGAACACCCTTCAACCCTCTCACAAACACCAAGTGGCAAAGTATCTTCCTAGTGGCACATGGGGTCAGAGCATGGAAATCCTCCTAGGAAAGGAGTGTGAAGAGCAGCCTCAGGAGAGATGCAAGCAGGAGACTGGATTGTGCCCTGGATGAACCTGCATCTTTGCCCTTGAATACAAAGGCTGTGGGTGTCTGTGTCCAGCAAGAGCACGAAAGCATCTGTCCTGCTTTTCTGTGCCAACAGCTTCCTCTGAAAGCCACAGGGAACCTGTTCCAAGGGACACAGAGCAATGCAGCTCTCCACAGCAGGGCCACTCAGCTGCTTCATCTCCAAATGCAGCAGGGACAAATCTGAAGGCAGTCAAAGTCAGTGCCCATACAGAGCCTGCCATGAGGCTGAGGCACTGTGCAGGCTGTGTGCTGGCTGCCAGGAGCAAGCTGCAGCCCAGAGGCACCATCCTGAAGCTAAGCAGTCAGAGCCACAGGACAGCTCAAAAACACACAAGTTGTATACCACCAAATCCCAGCCCACTGGGAGTGTCATCTGGTGCTCCCATGTCACTAAGGCTATGAAAATGATCAGGGGGTTGGAGCAGCTCTGCTATGGGGGACAGGCTGAGGGAGCTGGGGGTGTTCAGACTGGAGAAGAGAAGGCTCTGGAGAGACCTTAGAGCAGCCTGCCAGTACCTGAAGGAGGCTACAAGAAGGATGGAGAGAGACTGTTTGCAAAGGCCTGCAGGGACAAGACAAGGGTCAGTGGTTTGAAACTAGAGCAGAGCAGAATTAGATTAGATGTTAGAAGCAAGTTCTGCATCATGAGTGTGGTGGAACACTGCAACAGGTCACCCAGGGAGGTAGTTGATAGTTGAGGCCCATCCCTGGAGATATTCAAGGTCAGGTTCGACAGGGCTCTGGGCAACCTGATCTTATTTACTGCAGAGGATGCTGGACTAGATGACCTTTGGAGGTCCCTTCCAACCCAGACCATTCAATGATTCTATGACTTTGCCATCCCTTTTGTCAGCAGCAAAGAGCAGTTTAGCAACAGGAGGCAGTGACGAACTTGCCTTCAGGTCTTCCTCTGACCTGAGAGGCAAGGGAAGCAGCACTGCTGCACTTTAGCAACCCCAGGAAAAGCTCATGGGGGGAATGGTATTGCTATCTCCAGTCATTCCCAAGAGTTTTAATTAAAGCAGAGTCCAAGATGGGAGACAAAGCCCAGGTGGTTGCCAGTGTCAGGCCAGGAGGTCTTCCACACGCCTCCTGCCCCTGGCAAGGGCTGGTGCCAGGAGGGGATGTCCCGTGGCAGCACGGGATGGTGCTGTTCATCCCCGGAATGTTCTGCCCTGACAGCAGTAGCTGCAGGTCAGCAGGAAGGTTACTGCCTTCCCAGCACTATTTACTGTTTTTTACTGTTTTGTTTCTAATTCTAGATAGAGCATTTCAGGCCAGCCCCCATTCTGGTTTGGGAAGCAGAGCCAGATTCTGCCCTCGGCTGCAGCTTCCCTGACTCCAGTCACTTGGCCTCTTTCCTGCTCAGCTGTATCACAACCCAGAGAACTCACAGCAGCAGCTCCCACCATGGCCAAGGCTCAGCCTGAGGTGACTAACCTGACAGCCCAGCCAAAGGGCATCCTGTACTGTCCCAGACGGCTGCACACCTGCTTGGCAACCTTATGGACCTTCTGGGCGGTCTGGAAAATACAAGAGAGGTTAAGTGTGTGCCATGGCTTGCACCCTGCCCTGGGTGAGGAGTAAAAGAGCTCCAGGGAGAAGAACCTCTCCATGCTGCACAGTGCACAGGTCCCCAGGCACACAGCACATCAGTTGTGGAAGCAGCTGTCAGACATCCCTGGCTGTCACACTTATTAGTTGTGCAAAGCAGTAACAAACACATCTGTGGGCACAGTCATGTCAGAGCTCCTCTGACTCTGCCTCACATTCTCAAGGTATTGGCAGTTTATTGTCCAAAGGGAAGCAGTTTCTTTTCCAAAAAGAGACTGGAGCTGGCTCTAGCAGGGGGGTGGACTGAATGATCTCTAGAGGTCCCTTCCAACCCCCACCATTCTGTGTGACTTATCATAAAGTGTGCTGAGGGAATGCCATCATGTACCAGGTGTTCTGTACATTGACCTTCCAGGGACTGGCTGCAGCAAGGCAGCATCAGCTCCACCAAGGTAGCATCAGCTGCACCTGGCAGGCAGAGACTGATGCAGGCAGCACCAGGGCCCTTCCTGGCCATTCTTTGCATCAGTTCTCCCACAGGATCTTGCCATTCTGCACAGAGCAAGACAGAGGCAGGGTAAGCAGAATAAAGGGTGAAGCCCAGGTTGTGCTGCTGCTAGAACATTGCTGTTCCCTGTGGGACTGAGCCAGGACCAGTTCAGGACACCATGTGAGGCACCATGCAGCAGGGCAGCCTGTTCCTCTGGGGATGAAGTGTCAATGTTTTTTTTGCTGCCAGCCCAGGCTTTGCCTTGGCAAAGTGCAGTGGGGAAAGGTCCTCCTGCTCCAGCTGCCTGGCTTGTCCTAAAAATCCTCTGCGTCTTTGCAGGGGAAAGAACCCAATCTCTCAGGGCAGCTCAGCTGAAGCCAGGCTGGGGAGAGCACAAGTAGCAGAGTGGATGAAACAGAGAATGGTAGGGGTTGGAAGGGACCTCCAGAGATCATGGAGTCCATCTCCCCTGTCAGAGCAGGATCACCCAGGGCAGGTCACACAGTAACACATCCAGGTAGGTCTTGAAAGTCTCCAGAGGAGGAGACCTAGATAAGACCAGCATCTGCCAGAAGGAAGCTAAATAGCAGCAAGCCCAGCTCACATTTCAGACCAGCAGAAGCAGGCAGCATCACCCAAGCAGATGCCCTCCCAGGCCATGCAGTACCTTGCCGGGGTCAGAGTTCTTCATGTAGGGCTCTGCGCAGTGCGTAATGCTGCCCTGCAGCACCTTCTCCACACGAGCCACCAGGAAGATCTCCACATGTGGGTCAGTCACAGAGAAAACTCCCTGCAGCAGACAGACAGGAGGCTGTCAGGAAGCAGCACCCCTTACCTGCACTGCTGGCTTTGGCCCCAGCCACCTCACTGTTCCTTCCTACCACCCACACAGACTGCACTCTGCTTGCTGCTGCAGAGTGGTCATGGAGGCTCACAAGGCTTGAGCATGGTCAAGTCTCAGAGTCAGAATCATAGAGCTGTTTGGGTTGGAAAAGATCTCTAAGCTCATCCAGTCCAACCGGCAACCCAACCCCACCATGGCCACCAAACCATGGCCCCAGGTGCCATGGCCACAGGTTTCTAGAACACCTCCAGGGATGGGGACTCCACCACCTCCCTGGAGGTGCTAATCCCTGGACCACTCTTGCAGCAAAGACATTTTTCCTCATCTCCAACCTAACCCTCCCCTGGCACAATTTCAGGCCAAATTGTCCTAAGCAACTCTACCTCATGCTTTGCCCATCACTGCCAGTGAGCCCAAAGTGGTAATTGGCTTGACACTGACCAAATCCCAGCTCAGGAAAAAAAAAGTTGCCTTCTACTTCTCCACACAGCAGATCACACCACCCCACACCACTGCTGAGCAGCCCCAGCCCCAGCACAGCCACTGAGTGAGTGGCAAGCCAGGTCCTTACCCGTTTGATGTAGCGCAGGTGGGACTCAGGAACCCCATGGAGAAGGTTCTCTGCTGCAGAATGTCCCTTGGTGCCCTCGGCCCCGGCCGCAGAGCTCTCCAGCAGCATCTCACGGACAGGTGGAGAGTTCAGGTCCACGTGGAAGTCAGCTGAAATCTTGCAATTGTTTTTCAGGTCAAATAATGCCAAGCTTAGGAAAAAGGGCTCAACCTGGGCATTGGATTGAATAGATGAGTCAGAAAACCTGCATGGTATGGGTTGAAGAGCATCAGCACACACTGAGTTCCCTGCCAGCTTTGCCTTCTGCAGATGTTTTTCCCTCTAGGCTTTCCACACCAGTATTTCACAGACTCCTCACACACTATCCATGTTTGTTTATCTGCCTTATAGATACAGAACACAACCTTTTATCCCTGCATTTTGATCTAATCAGTTTCACAGAATCACTGAATGTTAGGCATTGGAAAGGGTCTCTGAAGATCATCCAGTCCAACCCCACTGCCAGAGCAGAGTCACCCAGGGCAGGTCACACACGAACACAGCCAGGTGGCCATTGAAATTCTCCACCACCTGCTCCAGAGCTCTGCTACCCTCAAAGTCAAGAAGTTCCTCCTCATGTTCAGAGCTTCCTCTGTTCAGGTTTGTGCCCATTGCCTCCTGTCCTGTCCCAGGGCACCACTGAGCAGAGCCTGGCCCCATCTCCCTGACCCCCAGCCCTCAGATCTCTGTAAGCATTGATCAGATCCCCCTCAGCCTCCTCTTCTCCAGGCTAACCAGCCCCAGCTCTCTCAGCCTCTCCTCAGCTGAGAGCTGTTCCAGTGCCCTCAGCAGCTCAGGGGCCCTTTGCTGGATTCTCTCCAGGAGTTCTTTATCCTTCTTCAGCTGGGGAGCCCAGAACTGGACACAGCACTGCAGGGGAGGCCTCACCAGTGCAGAGAAGAGGGGGAGGAGAACCTCCTTCAACCTGCTGGCAATTTGAACAAAGCTACTTTAAAGTCATCAATGAAATATAAAGAATGAACACCACAGGGGGCTTAATGTAACTGGTAAACCATGAAGTTAGGCAGAAAAGATGCCCCCAGCCCATCAGAGCTGCTTATCCTTAGCAATGAGAAAGAAAACAACTTTACAGTGCTTAAGTTCATATGCTACAAGATCACTTCACTGACTTGTCCAAAGGCTATCAGCTCTGGATAGCCCAACACCCAAAATATTCCAGGGTGGCATGGGAACCAAAATAGCAGTCCCAGCCAGGAGAGCTCACACACAAGGCAGTCACTGCTGAGGAACTGCCCTTCTGCTACCTTGCTTGTAGCTACTGATCTTGATAGCACAAGCCCAAGGGGCAACAATTCCATATGTTTTTAATTCCAAGATCCTAGCATGAGTGTGTCCATGTGAAGATCCAAGTGAAGGCCTCAGGATAAGACTGCAGCATGCCCAAGGTGTTACAGCACAACTTGGAGGCATTACAGCAACACTAAAAATGTGCTGATGAGGGCTGACTCTGGGGCTGATTAAGGATGAATACAAGAAGGGGTTCTCCTATCAGCCACACATTTATCTGCTGGCAGTTCCCAAGAAAAACCAGCTTGGTGTGCTGGCTGTGAGCAGTTAGTATGAAACCACTACAAAAAAGCCTCTGCAGTTGTAAGAGGCATCAGACAAGGCACCAGCAGCAGAGATGCCAGTGCCACTGCCTCCCCTAAGATGCTATCTCCTGCTCTGGCACCCTTGCATAAAGGGTTGACTCCAGCCAGAGCAAATGCAGGGCTTGATAACAGGGATTATCTTTTGGGAAGAAAGTTTGGAGGAGCCTGGTCTGTTGAGTCTGGCAGAAGAAAGGCTGAGCAGAGATGTAAGAGCTGTCTGCAGACATCAGAGGCGCAGAAGAGACAGGGAAGAGCTCGTTAGGCTAAGGCACAACTTTGGCACAGTGACAAATGCCTGTGCTAAAGTGGCTGTGCATGCAGTGAAGCTGGGAGTCAGGAGAAAGTTTCAGAAGAGGGGAATCCTTACCACTAGGGGAAAAGAAATGAAACAGAGCAGTGACTGCTTTGGAGATGGAGCTCAATCATTAACCAACAGCACGTTCACAGGGAGCCAGAACAGGGCAGACACAGGCTCCCTAGTCCCTGTGCCTCTGAACTGCTGGTGTCCCAGCAGCCCCAGTTACTGGCAGGCTGTGGCATGTCAGGACAGACTCTGTCCCCAGACACATTTTTAGAACAGCAAAATACCAAGGCAGACAAATCCTGCAATGACCCTGGCCCAGCAGCCACTGCCTGCCTGGGTTCTGTTGGAGCTCAAGGCAAAATATCATAGAATTAGAGAACAGTTTGGGTTGGAAGGGACCTCCCAGAGGTCATCCAGTCCAAGTCCCCTGCATTCAGCAGGGACATCCTCCACTAGATCAGGTTGCTCAAAGCTTTGTTGAGCTAGACCTTGAATACCTCTAGGGATGGGGCCCCAACCACCTTCCTGAGCAATCTGTGCCAGTGTTCCACCACCCTCCTGTTAAAGAACTCGTTTCTAATGTCCAATCTAAATCTTCTCTAGTTTGAAGCCATTGTCCCTTGTCTCATCACTGCAGGCCTTTGCAAACAGTCTCTCTCCACTCTTCCTGTAGTCCCCTTCAGGTACTGGCAGGCTGCTATTAGATCTCCCTGGGGCCTTCTCTTCTGCAGGCTGAACACCCCTAGTTCCTTCAGCCTGTATTCATAGGAGAGGTTTTATCATAGAATCATAGAATTGTTAGGGTTTGAAGGGACCTCAAGGATCATCCAGTTCCAACTCCCCTGCCATGGGCAGGGACACCTCACACTACAGCAGGTTGCTCACAGCCACATCCAGCCTGGCCTTAGAAACCTGCAGGGATGAGGCTTCCACCACCTCCCTGGGCAACCTGTGCCAGTCTCTCACCACCCTCATGGGGAAGAACTTCTTCCTAACATCCATTTGAATCTACCCATTTCTATTTTTTTTCCATTCCCTCTGCCAGGCTAATCTGCCCAGGGTTCTTCTTGCCAGTGAGGAGAAAGAAGACAAAGCAGGACACATCAGAGCTGCCCTTACATTGGTAGGTCCTCCATCCGACCTGTCGCTGAGCTGAGCCAGGAGGTTGAGGGAGAAGTCCTGGCAGCACACCACGAAGCGCCTGCTGCTCTTCTCCTCAAATGGCTTCACGTCTGGCTCAATCCCTGAGAAGTCCAGCCTCTGGGGAGCAAGCAAATAAATCTGGTCTCACCAAAGAGGAAAAGAAGCCCCTGTTAAAGGATCAGCCAATACTCTCTTTATGGATTGAGTTTGTTGTGAAGTGGTAGGAAAAGGGAGGAGACATTCACAAACGAGCACCAGTTGGTGACATGACACAAATGTATTTGACACAGGGATTCATGGGGATGCAGCAGTTTGCAGTGCTCTGGTTTGGAGAGCACAGAAAAACTAAACCTCAGTATGATTTCAGTTCCTTCCTGCTTTGCTGTAACCCTGGAGATCTTCCCAAACACCATTTAGAGCTCGGGGGAGAAAGCGGAACAGAAGCCAGTGCTAGAAAAGTATCCTCCACTTTGAAGATTGGATTAGCTTATGAGATGGTTCCTGTGCCTGAAATGGAGAGCAGGCACATGCTGCTGGGATCAGGAGCAACATCTCCCTGTGGAAGGCATATCTAGATGCACAGCAACAGCCAGTGCAGTTAGAAAGAACAAAGACTGTCTGCAGGCTGGCTGGGAAATCCAACCAGTCTTGATTCCAATCACCTCCTTCCTAACACCCATGCCTGCTTTGTGCCTCAGCATCTGCCCTTCTCAGAGAGCAGATATATCACAGAACATAGAAGTGGTTGGGTTGGAAAAGATCTCTAAGATCATCCAGTCCAACCAGCAACCCAACCCCACCATGGCCCCAAGTGCCATGGCCACTCCTTTCTTGAACATCTCCAGGGATGGGGACTCCACCACCTCCCTGAGCAGCCTCTTCCAATCCCTGACCACTCTTACAGCAAAGACATTTTTCCTTATCTCCAACCTGGTGCAGCTTGAGGCCATTTCCTCTCATTCTATCACCTGATCCTCAGAAGATGAGCCCAATCCCCACCTCACTGCAACCTCCTTTCAGGAGCTGCAGAGAGCCATGAGGTCTCCCCTGTACATGTGACCAAAATGCCATCAGCAGATAAAGACCCTCAGCCCTCCCCACACCCATCACACTGGGCACTGGAGCCCAGAGCCAGGAAAGACCCCTAAACACCAGCAGTGACCATCTGGCACTGTCCTGTTTGCTCTCCCTCCTCAAACCTTCATGCCAGACTTCAGGTGCTGCTGTCTCATAATGAAGTCATTTCAGCTAAACAGGCTGCAACTGCTGATGTGATCCTGGGAAACTCTTCCCATTGTTTCCTCTGCTTGCTTTGGAAGAGGTCAGCCCATTGCAGCATTTGCTTAGCAGCAGGCACAGGAGTGTGCACACACAGCCCAGCACTGACTGGGACTGAGATTTTCAATGCCCACTGTTACAGCTGATCCAACTGACCCACAGCAGAGTGAAGAGCTCTGGGTAGGGAGGGAGGGCAGTGAATTCAGCCTCATCATTTGGTGAGAGGAAAAAAAAAGGCCTCTTAGATGCTCCACAGTGAATAATATTTCCATTTTTATTATCTGACTAGAATATATGGAAATTGTCAGAGCTTTCTAGGTGTTTATCTTCTTCCTGTTGAAGACCTTAAAGCAGTGCCAGAAGAAAAGCTCATTTCTACCCTAGGCCTTTTAAAGACTAATTACATTTCCTTGTCAAACCAGAATGTTCTTCTCCAGAGGTGTGAACAAGCCAAAACTTGCCAGAAAGGGAAGCAGAGGCTATGAACTAATTTGGAAGGACTCTCAAAAAATGTGTTAAGGATTGCAGGGGTGGGATTTCACTGAAATCCCACACCTGGAACGTGGCAAAGGGCTCAGCAAAGACAGGAAAGCTGAGAAGCAAACAAGCCAATAGTGAGTGAAGCCCTGCTCCAGTGCATGAGAACAGCAAGGAGGGGTTTTCTGTTTGTACGTCTACTACAGCTGAAAACTCCCCAAGTCTGAGTCCCTGCAAACCCCTGCATGATATCTGACATCACTGCTCCCTGTTCCAGAAACACTGAGCCAATGCAGCATGTCCTTGACTGCTTCTGCAACCAGGAGACCTCCCAGAGGCCCTGGTGATGGGCTCCAAATCCAACAAGATCAAAATGCATCACACAGAAAGAAGCCTGCAAAGCTGGAGGGAGGCCATGAGGGGGGCTGCTGCAAGCCCTCCCTGTATTCCTCTCCTGAGCAGTGACAACTTGTTCAGCTCTCACTGGTGGGCACTTTTATTCTCCAGTCCATGAAGAACGCACTGTAGGTGAACACTGTGGCCATGCAAGAGAACAGGATAGGCACCACCCCAAGGGGGCTCTTAGAGAGATCAAAACCTCACATCTGCAAGCATGGGGATGTTTACCTGGACTTCTGGGTCAAAAGAGAAGAGGTTTTGTCTGCCATCATTTCTGCTCAGTTTGTTCAGCTGATCTGTTTCTCTTCCATACTAGGATAAAGGAAAGCAGTGGTGTGAGTGCCTGGCCACACAGAGGCAAACTCTGCTTACTTGGAAAGAATGGAAGCAAAACAAAACAAATGTTTTCAGGGTTCCCTTTGTGATATGTGAAATGATGCAGCCTCAAACTATGGAGCTGCTCCATCCATGAGACAGGCAGATAAGAGACTTGGTGGCTGCCCAGCTTCCCCAGAGCTGCAGACACAGAATGTGGGAAAATCCCTTCTAAAGACAGGGTGGAGAGAACCAGCTATGGTCACAGAACCACAGGGGGTTGGGAGGGAGCTCCAGAGATCCTAGTACAACCAAATAATTTTCTCCTTAACTTCAAATGAAATCTCCTGGGTTCCAGTTTGTGCCTGCTGCCCCCTGTCCTATCAGTGGGTACCACTGAGAAGAGCCCAGCCCCATCCTCTTGACCCCCACTCTTTAGATTCTTATAAACATTGAACAGATCCCCTCTCAGGCTGCTCTTCTCCAGGCTAACCAGCCCCAGGGACTCTCAGCCTTTCCTCCTAAGAGAGGAGCTGCAGTCCCCTCAGCATCTTCACAGCCCTCCATTGGACTCTCTCCAGTATTTCCCTGCCCCTCTTGAACTGAGGAGCCCAGAACTGGACACAATACTCCCAATGTGGCCTCACCAGTGGAGAATAGAGGGAGAGGAGAACCTCCCTTGACCTGCTGACCATGCTCTTCTCAATGCACCCCAGGAGACCTTTGGTCTTCTTGGCCATGAGGGCACCAGCACTGCCAGGCCCTTCTCCACAGAGCTGCTTGCCGGCAGGCCAGCCCCTCAGCTGGGGGCTGTTCCTTCCCAGGTGCTGGGAGCAGGGTCTCTGCAAACACAATACCTTCATCAGCTCTGGGTGCATGCTCCTCTCCAGGCTCTCCAGGATGTTCTCTGACTTTCCCTGCATGCTTGATTCATCATCTGCAAGGACACAAAAACCAGATGTTCAAAACAACTGCAGGAGCACCACTCTGCCAGGAAGCGTCCTGCAGCATTTGCTTACAATAGCACAGAAACCGCCTGGGGAGACTTTTCCATTCCAGGGGAAGCTTTCTCCACTCACGCCTGCTACCAGGGTGCATGATTACAGCCTGCCAGGTCTCCCCAGAGCACAACCCCAACAGGAAGCCAATTTTCCAGGAGTCTTGAAGCTTTGCCACAGATTCCCCATCCAGAGGAGAGTCACATTTCCCTCCACTCTTATTCTTCAGACCATTGCCTACATTACTCTAGACTCTTTTGCACGACATGGAGTGCTGGCCACCATTCTGGCCAGCAAGAGATGCCTGCATGCTGCTGCTGGGGAAGGGGGAAGGAAGGTGTTGCTCTGGTGTGGTGGATTGAAATTCCTCCCCCCAACATAAAATTGCCAGACCTGCTCAGTTGGAAGCAAATGAAGCTGTATTTACAAGCAAAACTACAAGCTAAACTATGGAATGCAATGAATACGTACAAAATAGACAATATTTACATATATGTACAATTTATGAACAACACAAGAACCACCCTGGACAAAACCAGGGGGTTACCAACAGCTTCCTCCTCTTCCTTCTCCCCTGCACATGGGACAAGAGAAAGAAGAGCAGAGTTGCTGTTAGTACTTAACCACAACAAAGAACACATACAAGGTCAGCAAAGCCACCAGAAGCACCAGCCAGAGGGAAGAGCCAAAAAAAGAGAGAAAATTAGTTTACAAGGCCAACCTTCTGTTGGTTTTCAGACCAATGGGATTATTTAGACCTGATCATTATTTTTCTTTTAGCACCCAATGAGGCTTTATTTACATACTGCCACGTTTGGATCAAGATCTGTGGAAAATTTTCTAGGCACAGCCTCAAACTGCCACACTCTGGGAGCTGACCTTGCACAGATTCCACAGTCTCCTTCTTCTCTTGTGCCAGAGTCTCAGCATTGCTCTGGATGATCTTTCTGAGAGTCACCAGCCACTCCTCCATCTCCTGCTCAGTTTCAGCAGCCAGGTAGTGACTGTACTTGTCGATGGTCTTCAGCTCAAAGGCGTAGCGGCGCATCTTGGGGCACTGCACAAAGCACAGCACACAGGGCTGGGCACGTTTGCCTCAGCAGCCCAGCACAGTACCTGCCTCAGGGCTCCCCTCTGGGAAAGCACAGAATCAGAGAATTGTCATAGAATCACCCTTGCCCTTGTAGCAGCTGCTCCTTTGCTCACAGCACACAGCCTGATCTACATGATCCAGCCTGAATCCACAAGAGATCATAGAACCATAGAATGGTCCAGGCTGGAAGGGGCCTCCAAAGGTCATCCAGTCCAAGCGCCCTGCAGTCAGCAGGGACATCCTCCACTAGACCAGGTCGAGCCTCACCTTGAATATCTCCAGGGAAGGAGCCTCAACCATCTCCCTGGGCAACCTGTTGCAGTGTTCCAGCAGCCTCCTGGTGCAGAACTTGTTCCTCACATCCAATCTCAGTCTGCTCTCCTCTAGTTTGAAGCCATTGTCCCTCGTCCTGTCCCTGCAAGCCTTTGCAAACAGTCCCTCTGCAGCCTTCTTGTAGTCCCTTCAGGTACTGGAAGACTGCTTTAAGATCTTCCTGAAGCTTTTTCTTCTCCAGGCTGTCCCCACCGGGGAGGTTCTCCAGCCTCTGATTATCTTTGTGGCCTCCTCTGGAGCCTCTCCAGCAGCTGGAGGTCTTT
The DNA here is from genome assembly GCF_027791375.1 of Indicator indicator. NCBI lineage: Eukaryota > Metazoa > Chordata > Aves > Piciformes > Indicatoridae > Indicator > Indicator indicator. Next base: position 21,695,162 of record NC_072026.1, read on the forward strand.
CTTGTGCTGAGGACCCCAGAACTGAAGGCAGTGCTACAGGTGGGGTCTCTCAGAGCAGAGCAGAGGGGGAGAATTCCCTCCTGTCCTGCTGGTCACACTGCTTTTGCTGCATGATCAATAAGCATTTAATACAATGATTAAATGCTTTCATTTTACTCTGACAACAGTTCCTCCATTGCTGTCTTTGTCTTCCTGGCCAAAACACGGCACCCTGATAGAAACCCTTGCCTGCCTCTTGCTGACAGAGCAAAGCAGCTCAGGGCTGGTTTGTAAATGCACCCAAGACACAGATCTGGAGGGATCAGGTCTGCCTCAGAGCTGGCAGTGCACAAGGCCAGGTGCAGCCCTGCAGAAGGCACCACCTACCTGAACAACGTCATTGCAAGCATCCAGGAAAATGCAGCCCTTGGATTCCTTTGAAATCTTCTCATCTTTGTAGGAATTCAGAATGTAGGAGCCATCTGTCAGCTGTGACAGGTAAAAATACCTCCTCTTGAACACCTGCAACAGTACAAAGCCTTGCTCAGCCATGTACCCACCCTGGTGTGCTTCAGAAACCACAGCCACACCTTCACTATCTGCCCTGCTGCTAGGGAGTAAACCCTGAGCCTGGACCCCTGAGCCTCACAGATTCACCCCTCTGAGGACTTAAAGAGAGATTGCAGCATCCTCTTTCATTTTAATGTCTAAGTTTGCCCATTCTGAAGGAAAGCCCCAGGGCTTCCAGCTGGCCTTTCAGCTGGCTTCAGCCTCATTTATCTTTACAAGGTAAAAGCTGCACAGTAAATTCAGATCAGCACATCACCTGAAGATTCATCCCACCCTACAGCAGGGATTTCCAGACCCTTTTGGTAAAGACCTCGACTGGAATTACAAAGCACTTCTCCAGAAGGCTTGGGAACAGACAGGTGGAAATTTCTAGCACTCAGATGCAAGCCAAGGGTCCCTGTAATCCATCCAGCTGCTTGGGTTCTGTCAGTTTGGTGTTTTGATTTTGTTGTTGTTTTCTACAAACCTATTTTCATGAGTTGGTTTTGGCTTGGTGTTCAATTCTCACCTCAAGAAGCAGTTAGCCTGGGACAAGTGCTCCTATGTCTGAGCTATTGTTTTTTATGAATCAAGCTCTCCAGCAGCTCAGAACATCTTCCTTCACCTTTGTCAGGCAGAAGGCCCTGGACTAGAAGTCAGAAGCACATTTTTGGCAGCAGCTGTGGCAGGCTCATGTGCTGTCAGGTCTGTAAGGAGCAGGGTGCATTTCACAGTTGCTAGATGTTTGTCTTAGAGGAGAACCATGAAGAAAGCTGGGGCCAGTGGCAGTGTATTTCCACCTTCCTGCATTATCTGGGAGATCTATGAATTAAACAGAGCAGTTTTCATCCCAGATGGGAGACTACTGCCAGCAATTTCCTGCTGCCATCATTACTGACACTAGCACATGTTCAATAAACTGACTCATTGGCACTGGAAGGGAGCATTGTGCTCTGAATGGGTAATCTAAGCCCTCTGCAAGGCAACCTCTGGCATCATTTAGATGACTGTTAGCTGCAGAAATGCTTCAAGGCCTGTTGAGCTTCAGGATTTATAAGATTTAACTAAACCTCTAGTTCAACAGAGCACAGAACTCCATGGCAAGCTAAGCATGCTAAGCATTGAGGCAGCTGAAACACTGAACCCATCTCAGAAACTCTGGCAGTGGGTGCTGCAGAAATCCAGGATGGGTCTCTAGATATCACAGGGCTGACATCTCCCCTGGCTATAGGATTTCAGGTTAAACCATTTGCATCTTCTCAATTCTGTTCCACAGGAAATGTGGAACAGAAGCAAGCAGCAAACACCAGGCTGTGATTTCCCCTGCAAGCACTGCTGCCAGCAAGAGCTGCTAGAAGACTGTGGCCCTTGGAAATGAGTACCAGAAACCTGGGAGCAGAGGGAACAGATTCTCTGAGCAGGCTGCAGATGCTTCTGATGAGCACTGCAATTGCAGAATGATAGCTGCAGAACCAAGGAAATTCAGCTGGGGAGAGATAAAAGAAAGGGGAAAAAAAAGGGGAGAAAGAGAGAAAGTTGAAGAAAAGAAAAAAGAAAGAAGGAGACAAGAAGGGAAGGGGGAAGGAGAAAGGGGGAAGGAGAAAGGGGGAAGGAGAAAGGGGGAAGGAGAAAGGGGGAAGGAGAAAGGGAGAAGGAGAAAGGGAGAAGGAGAAAGGGAGAAGGAGAAAGGGAGAATGGGAAAGTGGGAAGAGGGAAGGGGAAAGGGTGAAGGGGAAAGGGGGAAGGAGAAAGGGCGAAGGAGAAAGGGGGAAGGAGAAAGGGAGAAGGAGAAAGGGAGAAGGAGAAAGGGAGAATGGGAAAGTGGGAAGAGGGAAGGGGAAAGGGTGAAGGGGAAAGGGGGAAGGAGAAAGGGCGAAGGAGAAAGGGGGAAGGAGAAAGGGAGAAGGAGAAAGGGAGAAGGAGAAAGGGAGAATGGGAAAGTGGGAAGAGGGAAGAGGGAAGGGGAAAGGGTGAAGGGGAAAGGGGGAAAGGGGGAGGAGGAAGAGGGAAGGGGGAAAAGGGAAAGGGGAAAGAGGAATGATCCCAGTGCCATGGTTGTGATGCAGCACACTGACTTGCTGCAAAACAGACCACAAGAGAGCTGGGCCAAAGCACGGAAGGTGTCTGCAAAAGCAAGGTTCCTGTGAAATGCAGGTTGGCAGCTGCAATTTGCTGTTGGGCTGGCTCTCCACAGCACACCCTCTGCACATGCCTAGCAACAGGCCCCAGCACAGCACCCCCAGCACTGACAGAACCTGCACTCAGCAGAGCACAGCTGTGTCTCAACATGGTGGTAAGACTGAGGATGTTCAAAGCCCTCAGATTTCTCCTACCTGCCTTAGGGGTGTTTTGTAAGACACACAGCTGCCCAGGACCACCTCAGAAAACGGCCACAGCTTTCCAGTGCTTTGGTATCTGAGTTTCACAGGAGGCTCTGTGGATCTTATTAACTGACTGACACCAGTGCAGTCCAGCTCACATCTCTGAAAGGGGAGTCTGAGGTGCTGGGCACTCAGGCCAACAATACCACAAGAGGCTCAGCTAAAGTGGGCTCAGCTGACTGTTTTAAGCACATATGATACCTCCTTCAGAATATACAGCAGGATGAATAGCTTCAGTCTTGCTGCTCAGAAAAGCAGAGGATCAGCAGATCCAGGTCCTTCTATTGCCTTTGAGCTCATCAGCAACCATTGGAAACCTCAGGTTCAGCTGAGCTCTGTGAAGGGTCCTGTCCTAACTCATTGCATTGAGCCTCAGCACAGCTGAGCTTTTTGAGATTTCCTAACATCCTCACAACCAGCCTCACTGCAGCCATCCTCCAGCTGCACAGCTCAGCATAACTCCCTAATACTCTCCCTATGCTGTACCAAGGTAGCTGCATGGTGGAACAAGAGGCAGGCTCACTGCCACAGCAAAAACCTGCCATGGAAATCCTAACCTCCACTGCAAAGCCTGAGCAACAGCTAAGCCAGACTATGGGCAGCAGGGAACTGGAGACAATGCAGCTGCTGCCTCCAGCTCAGTGCTGCTCCATTGCCTCAGTGACAGCAGCCCTGCTTTTGGTGTTTCAGTTCTGTGTTTCCTATCAGCAAGGAAGCTCTCAGGTCAGAGAGTCCTTGCAGGACAGCTGTCTCAGTTAAACTGGCTTCCCCTTCTGGGCCTCAGAGAACAGTCTGGGATAACAAGAACCTGCTGTGTCCTGTTGTTCAGCTTGCCTGTCAGGATTTGAAGTGCACTGGTCCTGTATTCTGGGGAGGGAAGGGTTAAAAGCTGTTACCAGATTGGGTTTTTAGTCCACCTTGGGGTACTGTCACAGGTCCAGCCTGTTGAATCAGCTGGTGAGAATTCAACTGCTCCTCAGAGCAGGTTGCCTTAAACCAGGACAGATACTCTACAAGTTCTGCACCCACAAGGTGCCCATCCAGAGCCACCTGCTGCACCCCTGCTGCCTTAGAGCTGTGCTCTGAGCCTCCCCTGGTGCCTAGCTCATGACTGACATCAAGGCTGGCTCAGACTCACCTTCATGGTCACAGTGATTGTGCTGTTGACATTGGCTTTGTGCAGCCAGCCTTGCTTTATCACACCCCCCTTCTGGGAGCACAGGGAGGAGGAATCCTGAAAGAGAACAAAACATCAGAGAAAGTTGAGTTGCCTTCCATGGAAAATTTCCCTGGGACAACACAGACATGGCCAGCCTGGAAAGCAGGAGAGTTTAACTGCAGCAATACAGCAACATGGAGAATGAATCACACAGAATGGCTCAGGTTGGAAGGGACAGCAGAGATCATCTCCTCCAAGCCCCCTGCCATGGTCAGGGACACCTCTCAACTAGCCCAGGCTGCTCAAGGCCTCATCCAACCTGGCCTTCAACACCTCCAGGCAGGAGGCATCCACAACCTCCCTGGGCAACCTGTGCCAGAGTCTCACCACCCTCACACTGCAGAACTTCTTCCTCAGCTCCAGTCTAACCCTGCTCTGCCTCAGCTCCAAACCATTCCCCCTTGGCCTGTCTCTAGACACCCTGATGAAAAGTCCCTCTGAAGGCTTCCTGCAGGATCTCTTCAGGTAATCATCATCATCAAGCTCTCATTAAGAGATGAGCTATTACTGTGCCACTTCTTCCTCCGTCCTTCTTTGTCCTGTCACGAGCATGGAACAGGCACAGCTACACCTATGGTGCTAGCACTCTCTTTCCAGGCAAGAGGCAAACCAGGCTAGTTTGGATCACCTTTTGAAACAAGAAAGATTCCATCTGTGCTGCCAGAGCTGCCTGGCAGTTTTGCAATGAGGAAATGCATGGTGGGTTCCAGCCCAGTGTTTCAAAAACCATGGGAAGAAGGACATTTTCCAACTGGCCTGTTTAGGAAGTTGCACAATGCAGAACTCCAGCCTCTCTCTGTCATTTCCTTTCATACAAATCCACTCTCTGCTTTAAATTTAGGCAAAAGCCACCAAACCTCAAGAGCTGAAATGGAACTGACTGGTGTTGCAGTTAGCAAAACACAGAGTTTCAAGTAACCCAATCAGGTTGTTCCTGCCATAGGAGCTGGGATGTCCCTCTCTGCTCTTGTCCCATGGTCCCAAAAATGGAGACCTGCCCTCCACCCATCCACAACTATGACCTCCACTTGGGAGGTCAATCACTCCACCTTCAATAAGTTTACAGATGACACTAAATTGGGTGGGAGTGTTGGGCTGCTGGAGGGTAGGAAGGGTCTGCAGAGGGACCTGGCCAGGCTGGACCCATGGGCCAAGGCCAATGGGATGAGATTCAACAAAGCCAAGTGCTGGGTCCTGCACTTGGGTCACAAGAAGCACAGGAACTCCCCAGGCTTGGGACAGAATGGCTGGAAACTGCCCAGTAGAGAAAGCCCTGGGGGTGCTAGGTGACAGCAGCTGAACATTAGCCATGGTGTGCCCAGGTGGCCAAGAAGGCCACCAGCAGCCTGGCCTGGAGCAGGAATAGCGAGGGCAGCAAGACCAGGGCAGGGATTGTTGTGCTCAGCACTGGAGAGGCCAAACCTTGAGTCCTGGGTTCAGTTTTGGGCTCCTCACTCCAAGAAGGACATTCAGGGACTGCAGCAGGTCCAGAGAAGGGCAACAAAGGTGGGGAAGGGTCTGCACAACAGGGCTGGGGAGGAGCAGCTGAGGGAGCTGGGGGTGTCCAGTGTGCAGAAGAGGAGGCTGAGGGAGATCTCATTGCTCTCTACAGCTCCTGAGAGGAGGTTGCAGTGAGGTGGGGATTGGGCTCTGCTCCCTGGTATCAGGTGATAGAAGGAGAAAAATGGCCTGAAATTGTGCCAGGGGAGGGTTAGGTTGGAGATTAGTGGTCAGGGATTGGCACAGGCTGCCCAGGGAGGTGGTGGAGTTCCCACCCCTGGAGATGTTCAAGAAACCTGTGGCCATGGCACTTGGTTTGATGACCATGGTGGTGTTGGGTTGCTGGTTGGACTGGATGATCTTAGAGGCTTTTTCCAACAGAAATGATTCTATGATTCTATGAAATGGAATCTCAGACTGGTAAAAAAATCTTGCTCTGGACTTGCAGTGACTCAGCAGGAGAGGTGGATCTGGGCTGTGTGGTGCCAAGCTGTGAAGGGCCTGGTTTCTATCATCTCCTACCTCCAAAATGTCAGGGTTTCACTTTTTTCTTGACCACCTTCCACTGACAAAGCACACTGCCTAAAGCTTTATTTCCTCGGGTGAAACAAGCCATGATTTTTTCCTCATAGTGATTCACTTTTATTTCATCAAGAGATTTCTTTGCCTTGAATTTCCATGACAGAAGTCTGATGTAAATACTCCATCAGGAAACTGTAACAGATATGACCATGCCAAAACATCTGCCAAAGCACCAGGAATACTCTTCCACAATCAACATCAGTAACTTCACTTGCTTTGAGTATTTGGGACACTAACCAGAAGGAAAAAATGTCTCCTTCAAATGTTGATAGTGTATTTTTGTCCTGTTGCTGATAACAGCCTCCAGCCCAAAGCAGATACTATTGAGGTTGCTCAGGACAATGATGTAATGCAAACCAACAACAAGAAAGCAAAAAAAAATATTAAGGCCAAACTTCAAAACATATTTCCAGTTAGGAAAAAGCCATCCCAGTTCAGACCCAAGGTGTGCTGGCACATACAGAATCACAGAATAGAGCTGGTTGGAAGATACCTCAAAGCTCATCGCGTCCAACCCTTGATCCAGAACTGAAGGGCCAACACCAAACCACATCCCTAAGCTCCAGCTCCACAGCTACTGGAACACCCCCAGGGATGGTGACTCCAGCACTGCCCTGGGCAGCCTGTTCCAATGTTCGAGAACCCTCTCAGCAAATAAATATTTCCTGATATCCATCCTGAGCTTCCCCTGGTGCAGCTTGAAACCATTTCCTCTGGTCCTGTCACTTGCCACCAAGGAGAGGCTGTCCCTCCCCTTGCTCAAGCCTCCTTTCAGGAAGCTGTAGAGAGCAGCTGTAGTAAGGTGCATGAAACAGACCCATCAGATCTTCACTTCGGTGAGAAAGAAACTCCCCTTTTCCTCTAGAAGTCCCTCAGCAGCAGCTTCTTGGTGTCATGCAGATTTCAAACAGTTGGGGCCAACTCTTCCCACCATAAAATAACCTTTCCTAATGTCATGTCTGTGAATTAAGCTTCACATAGAACTTGAGACAGAAAAATGCTCCCCCTCGCTTTTGTAGCAAATGTGACAAGCACAGGGAAATGTGGCAGCTGGACTGGCCAGCTGAGTGGCCAGAAGATCCAGAGAGGTGATTCTGCCATTTTACTCTGCTCTGCTGAGACCTCACCTGAGTGCTGAGTCCAGCTCTGGAGCCCTCAACACAGGAAGGGCAAGGACCTGATGAAGCAGGTCCAGAGGAGGCCACAAAGATGATCAAGGGGATGGGGAACCTCTGCTGTGTGGACAGGCTGAGGGAGCTGGGGGTGTTCAGCCTGGAGAAGAGAAGGTTCTGGGAAGACCTAATAATGACCTTCCAGCACCTGAAGGGGCTGCAAGCAGGCTGCAGAGGGACTGTTCCCAAAGGCCTGCAGGGACAGGACCAGGAGCAATGGTTTGTTATGAGAGCAGAGCAGATTGAGATTGGATGTGAGGAAAAGTTTTGAACCAGGAGGGTGGTGGAACAATGTAACAGGATGCCCAGGGGGCAGTTTAGGGCCCATCCCTGGAGACATTCAAGGTCAGGCTTGACAAAGCTCGGAGAAACCTGATCTAGAGGAGCATGATCCTGCTGACTGGGGTAGGGGGGGGAGTTGGACTGGGTGACCTTTGAAGGTCCCTTCCAACCCAAACCATTCTGTGATTCTATGAAAATGACCACCAGGTTTGAGATGTCCAAATGTCAGAGCCACCAGCTCACCCCTATGGGATGCAAATCTGACCTGCAACCAGGTGAACACAAACACATCAAGGTCCAGAGGAAGCAAACCACTTTTGAGCAGTACACACAGAGTGGGATTGCCACCCTGTGTGGGAAGCAGTGATTGATTAGGAGCTGCAGATTATGTGGCAGAGTACAAGTCCTTTGAAGAGGAGGAGCCAATATCAGAGGGCAGTTGAAAACCAGACTGCCTGCTTTTCACTCTGGATGTGAAGAATTTTACTCACTAATTGTTTGGCTTCCTTTTTTTCCTCAAGTGAAAAAGCCATGAGAAAAAAATATTGCTAATTTGCCAGATAATTAGGGGATCCCTGGCTCCAGGGGAATATCTTGTCATGCTTTGAAAGAAATCACACTCTCAGTTTTGGTCTTGTCCTCACAGGAATGAAGCATCTCACCAGAAAACCATTGCTGGGAGCTGAATTCTCACCTCATCTCATGAAATCTGCTTTTTAACAGGTCTTAGAGCGGAATATGTGGGGAAAAAAAAATGTCCTTACCTCATCCTTTTCAAAGTCTTCATCAATTTCAAACACATGGCTTGGAATCTTGTCTGGCCTAAAGGATTTGCTGAAATCAAAACACATTTTCATTTTTAATGATTGGGACTTAATGAAGGTCTTCAATGCCACAGCTGGTGCTGGATGCAGAACCAAGAGTGAAACTGCAAACTAGAGAGCACAGCACAACTGCCCTCCCACAGAAAACAGATTTCAAGAGGCCTCCAGTCCCTTACAGCTAGAGAAAGCTAACCTCTGAGTGCATTTCATGGAAATTAAGCATAAACAGTAGGTAATTAGCTTTCTCCTTGTTAGCTGCCTGCTTCTGCAGAGCTGCTGCTGACTTGCATACATGCAGCACTGAGATGCAGCAGGCCAGACTGTCTGCAGCCTTGCTGAATGAGAAGACTGTAAGATTATTCACAAATTTTCATATGATTTCATGGAATCCCAGCATTTGGGGGTGAGGGAGGGGTTGGAAAGGACTTCCAGAGATCATCCAGTCCAACCCACCTGCTAAAGCAGGATCACCCACATCAGGTTGTACAGGAACATATCCAGAGAAGGAGACTCCACAACCTCTCTGGGCAGTCTGCTCCAGGGCTCCAGCACCCCCACAGTGAAGAATTCTTTCCTCATGTTTAAGTGAAACCTCTTGTCTTTGAGTTGTGCCCACTGCCCCTTGCCCTATCACTGGGCACCCCCGAAAAGAGCCCAGCCCCATCCTCTTGACATCCATCCTTTAGCTATTGATCAGCATTGATCAGATCCCTCTCAGGCTGCTCTTTCCCAGGTCTCCTCCTCCTGACAGGCCTCTCAGCACCTTTGTGGCCTCTGTTGGACTTTCTGGTCAGCAGTGTTGCCCAGTGCTGTTTCACTTCCCCACCAGCTCCTCAGAACAGAGCAGTTCAGCCAATTAACAAGAACCTGCACGTCACAAGCTGCCAGTACACGAACAGCCTCAGCAGTGGTCCGGACAAGCATGGAGCGAGGGAGAGCACAGCAGGCACCACCACTGAGAAAACAATCACCCAGGAGATATCCAGGATGCATAGGCCTGTCTGCAAAACCAAATTAGCTTTGGAGCTGGAGGCCCTGGCACAGAACTCCCCAGCACTGCTAGTATCCATCAGGCATAAGAGAGAATCAGAATCACAGAATCACAGAAACATTCAGGGTGGAAAAGCCCCTCAGGATCACCAAGTCCAACCATTGACCCTACTCTACAAGGCTCACCCCTAAACCATATCCCCAAGCACCACATCCAAACCACCTTGAAACACAGCCAGGGTTGATGACTCCACCGCCTCCCTGGGCAGCACATTCCTGACCACTCTTGCCATGAATAAATGTTTCCTAATGTCCAATCTAAACCTCCCCAGTCACAGCTTGAGGCTGAACTGAAGCTGTAAAACAACATCTCAGTGACAGGGGACACAGAGGATCTGCTCAGCATGGGAACACTCTGTCCAGCACTCAGACAACATCGGCCTAGAGGGACAATCCTGGCTTGGCATGAGCAGACACTGCCAACACTATCCTGCCACATGCCCAGGATGCACTCCAGAGAAGGGCCATGAGGATGAGCAGAGGGCTGGAGCTGCTCTGCTCTGGAGACAGACTGAGAGAGTTGGGGTTGTGCAGGCTGGAGGGGAGAAGGCTCCCAGGAGACCTTCTTGTGGCCTTCCAGGATCTGAAGGGGGCTCCAAGAAAGCTGGGGAGGGACTTTTGAGGGTGTCAGGGAGTGATAGGAGTGGGGGGGATGGAGCAAAAGTAGAAGTGGGGAGATTGAGATTGGATGTTAGGAAGAAATTGTTCCCCATGAGGGTGGTGAGAGACTGGCACAGGTTGCCCAGGGAGGTGGTGGAAGCCTCATCCCTGGAGGTTTTTGCAGCCAGGCTGGATGTGGCTGTGAGCAACCTGCTGTGGTGTGAGGTGTCCCTGCCCATGGCAGGGGGGTTGGAGCTGGATGAGCCTTGAGCTCCCTTCCAGCCCTGACAATTCTGTGATTCTGTGCACCCCGAGATGCAAGGAGCTCCTTGCACACTGGTGGGTAGGATGTGAGGCTATGACCTTGTCTTAGTTGAAGGAGCAAGACAAGAGCTGTTTAACCCTTCTCAAAGGACTCAAAGAAAACAATTCCACATAGGACTGGATAGGACTGAAAGTTTAAATGCTGCTCATACCTACATGCTGCTGTGCAAAAGCACATAAAATATACAAAATCCATAATTCACCTTGGCCACAGTTCTCCAAGAGCCTCCTTAGGCCAAAGCTGCACACAACCTCCCCCCAAAGCAGGCCAAAACCCCAGGCCTCCACTGCTCCCCCAGCCCCCCCCATACCATTCCCGAGTGGTGCAGCTACAGATTCTGCCAGGCAGCTCCAGGGCCCTGCCAGCAGCACTGCCAAGGCCTTTCCAGGCCTCACTGCCCCACACCGAACCCGAGAGAAAGCTCTGCACATCCTCCTGGGAGCAGAGAGGGAGGGAAAAGGGGGCAGAAACTGACTCTGCCACCAGTTTATTATTATTTATTATGGGATGTGGTAACAAAGTCACGATTTCCTGGGTCCATCTTGTCCCTTCTGGAGGACCTTAAGGAACTCTATGATTCTTAAAGGCATCCAGCCTCAAACCATAACAGACCTGTGCTGGCATTACTGTCAGCATCCCCCTGAGCCAGCTGAGTGCCAAGGGCATGATCACAGATCCCAGGATGTTAGGGGTTGGAAGGGACCTCTGAAGATCATCAAATCCAAGCCCCGCCCTGCCAGAGCAGGACCAGAGAATCCAGCACAGGTCACACAGGAACACATCCACACAGGGCTGGAAGATCTCCAGAGGAGACTCCACAACCTCTCTGGGCAACCTGCTCCAGGGCTCTGTGACTCTCACAGTGAAGAATTTCCTCCCCATGTTGAGCTGGAACCTCCTCTGCTGGAGTTTATCTCCATTGCCCCTTTTCCTATCACAGGATGCAACAGAGCAGAGCCTGTGCCCCTGCTCTTGACACAAACCTCTGGCTCTCTAACCTTCAGAGTGGCTGCTTGTGGGACAAGGCTCAGGAGCAAGGGCTGACTGTTTCTCCTGACCAAGCCCCAGAGCTGTGGCCAGGCATCAGCATTCCAAGGGAGTGCACCACTTACCATGGCAACATCCGGAAGTCTCCTGAGTATTCCTCATACTTGTAGTTCACCACGTGCCAGTCGGAGCTGTAGGTTTTAATGCACTGAAAGGAAAACAACACAGCTCTTTGCAGGCTACCCCAAGCCAAACAGAGCCATGCACAGGGGCTGGAAGGTGACAGGCTGCTGGGTGAGATAAGGGCGAGTGGAAAGGCTCTGAACAAGGTGCTGCACTCACTGTGCATCGCAACGCAGGATTTCATGAGGAACCTTTTCAGAACAAAGACAAATACCCCAGAGCACCTGGCCTGCCACACTGCTGCTGCTTGTGTATTAACATCACTCCAGGGCATTAAAAAAAGGACTGATTTGGGAGGCCACTGTCTTCCAGAAAGCATCAGCAGTGTAGTGCCTCTAACCCAACATCAGCCATTGCTCGGTGTTTAGTTCCCCTGCACTGGGAGGGAATGGTCCTCAAGAGCTGCACCCTGCAGAACAAAGCTGTGGCCCCCAGGGTGCTCCAGGGAGGATGTGTAGTGCACCCTGCTGCACTCCTGCCCCTTGCAGTGGTGGCAGGTGGTGCAAAGCAACACATTTTGCCTGCCTACAAAACCCACTGGAAAGAAGGCAGGTGTGAGGATTCTCTCGTGCAGTCAGCTGACAGTGAGTGGTGCTCCCACACAGGAGCAGCCAAGGGATCTGCAGCCTTGCAGGCCAGCAGCTATGGCAGAACATCCTGCCCAAGAGCAGAAAGTGCCGAATGCAGGATGTGGAATTCTGCCCCTACCTCTTTGACAAAGAGACTCTGAGCTTTCTTTAGAGCATCTTCTGGCACTGTTGACTGCAAAGTCCTTCTCTGTCGGCTGATGACTGAGATCTGCAGGAAAAAAGGAGAACATCTTTTCAGTCCAAACTGGGTCTTTAGGGCTTGATACCTGTTCAAGGATGTGTGGTGGGCCCAAGTCACTAGTGGGTCATGATGGTTTTATGTGTCAGCAATGCACCCCAAATTGACTTCTGGGTAACTGGAAATTCTCCAAGGTAAGCAGGACTGAAGCTCACAAAGTCCCAGAATGGAGGGAAGGGGAGTTTGGGAGGGACCTCTGGAGATCATTTAATCCAACCCTCCCAGCTAAAGCAGGTTCATCTAAATCAGCTTGCACAGGAACACATCCAGGCAGGTTTAGAATCTCTCCAGATAAGGAGATTCCACAACTTCTCTGGGCACCCTGCCCCAGGGCTCCAGCACCCTCGAGTAAAGTTTCTCCTCATGTTTAAATGGTGAGTGAGCCTCAAACGTGAGGAACAGGCAGTGCCAACTCACAGAGACATCCTCAATGGGAAATATCAGCAGGTCCCGGAGGGGATCACTGTAGATCTGAACCTTGCGCTGGAGGATCACGTTCTCATAGTCCAAGGGCTCAACCACTTTGGTTTTTTCCTGCAGCAAAAGCGTAAGATGAAAAAAATGTACACACATATAATATGTAAAATAACCAGAGATTAATGTAGAGCCACAGAACTGTCAAGGTTGGAAGAGGTCTTTGAGATCATCAAGCCCAACCACTCACCCAGAGCTCACAACCCCACCACTGCTGCTAGGCCACTGCCACTGACCCACGTCCCTCAGCACCACATCCACACTGAACTTAAACCTCTCCAGGGATGGGGACTCCACCACCTCCCTGGGCAGCCTGGGACAGTGCCTGAAACCCTTTATGGGGAAGAAATTGTTCCTAATATCCAACCTGAACCTCCCCTGTGCAACTTGAGGCTGTTTCCTCTTGTCCTGTCACTTGCTGCATGTGAGAAGAGACCAACCCCCACCTGGCTCCAGCCTCCTCTGAGGTAGTTGTAGAGGGTGATGAGGTCTCCCCTCAGCCTCCTCTTCTGAAGACTAAAACACCTTGTGCTATATTCAGCCTGGTGATTTCAAACTGTGCTACCCACAGACTGCTCATTAACTATCTGGTAGTCCAGAGGTGCAGGGAAGCACTGATGTGTGCAGACAGGGAAACACAGGGTTAAGCACTCTGCTGCTCTAGTCAAGCACAGTCTCTACTTTCTTAATGAAGCCAGAAATCCTCCTGGACAGGCCAGAGCTTCAGAGCTGCAAGCTTCAGAATCTGTGGGTATGAGCTGCTGATCCACACAGCTCAGAAGCCACCCAGCCTCCCACACTCAGCTCCAGGCTGGTTTTGCCACAGGAGCTGATGAGAGCCCTGCCCTCCCTGGAAAGGTGATGCTGATGCAAGCCAGCTCTCGGCACCTCCTGAGCAGGAAACTTGCCCCATGGAGTGCAAAGTGGCTGGAAAGGCAAGGGAATCCCTCTCCTTAAGGACAACAGTGGAAGTTAGGAACAGGTTCTTTACCATGAAAGTAGTGGAACACTGCAACAGGTTGCCCAAGGAGGTAGCTGAGGCCCCATCCCTTGAGCTATTCAAGGTGAGGCTGGACAGGGCTCTGGGCAACCTGATCCAGTGGAGGACGTCCCTGCTGACTGCTGGGATGTTGGACTGGATGAGCTTTGAAGATCCCTTCCAATCCAGACCATTCTGTGATTCTATGAACAAAGCTGGGGAAGGGTCTGGAGAACAGGGCAGGGGAGAAGCAACTGAGGGAGCTGGGGGTGTTTAGCCTGGAGGAAGCTGAGGGGAGACCTCATTGCTCTCTAAAGCTCCCTGAGAGGAGGCTGCAGTGAGGTGGGGGTTGGGCTCTGCTCCCTAGTCTCAGGTGCTGGAAGGAGAGGAAATGGCCTGAAATTGTGCCAGGGGAGGGTTAGATTGGAGATTAGGAAAAATGTCTTTGGTGCAAGAATGGCCAGGGGTTGGAACAGGCTGCCCAGGGAGGTGGTGGTGTCCCCATGCCTGGAGGTGTCCCAGAAACCTGTGGCCATGGCACTTGGGGCCATGGTTTGGTGGCCATGGTGGGGTTGGATTGGTGGTTGGACTCTCTGATCTCAGAGGGCTTTTCCAACCCAAACAATCCTATGATTCTATAAATCACACCTCAGCCACAGCCAAAGGCTGGAAAACTCTGGGGCCTGCTTTTGCTCTGACTTACATCTCTGGGAAGCAAAATGAACTTCTCCAAAATCCCTGCAGTAAAAAGCATCAGGAGAACTCTGTTCTGTTGGCCATTGCAGTATTTCTGTCTGTTACAAGCCCAGAAAACTGGACCTTAAAACATGTGAGCAAGCCCCAAACTCCTGCAGCAGGCAAATGTCACCACAGCTGCACAGAGCTAGACTTCAGACTCCACAAGAGTCACTTAGCAATGCAGTTGTGAACAGGATCATTGCCCCCAAAAGCCAACCCTTGGCTCTGTAAATAAACCTTCATCACAAAAGGGGAAGCAAATGCTGACACAGCAACTTGGCCTTGTTTTGAACATTTGTTGATGCCTGGCCATATGTTGTGGTCATGGAGAGTGGTTATGAAACCACTCCTGATGCCTGCATGGCACATGCCTTGTAGGATGGTGTGATTGGGCTCTCCACTCTTGGAAAGCAACCTCAGATGTTTCCCTCTTAGCAGCAAGCTTTGTGCCTCCAGCTGAAGGGTTTGGCCAGGACTGTTCAGGTAGAATCACAGAATTGAAGCCTTCTAAGACCATCAAGTCCAACTGTCAACCTACCACTACCCTGGCCATTAAACCATGTCCCCAGGTGCCAGGTCTCCACACAGCCTGCTCCCCAAGTTAAAAATGAAACCACCAGAAGGCTTCTCACTGAAGGCAGCAAAACCTGCAGCCTAAGAAAATGAGTCACAGAACCACAGAATGTTAGGGGTTGGTAGGGACCTCCAGAGGTCATCCAGTCCAAACCCCCCTGCCAGATAAAGGTCACCCAGGGCAGGACACACAGGAACACATCCAGGTGGGGCTTGAAAGTCTCCAGAGAAGGAGACTCCACAAATTCTCTGGGCAGCCTGCTCTGGGCTCCAACACCCTCACAGCAAAAAAAAAAAAAAGATTTTCCTTAAGTTCAAGTGAAACCTCCCGGGTTCCAGTTTGTGCCCACTGCCCCTTGTCCTGTCACTGGGCACCACTGAGAAGAGCCCAGCCTCAACCTTCTGACCTCCACCCTTTAGCTATTGATGAGTGTTAAGAAGATCCCCTCTCAATCTGCTCTTCTCCAGGCTAGAGTCCAAAACAAGGCTCAAAAGCTCAGCCCCTTGTAACACCACAGAGCAAGCTGCTGCCCCAGCAAGTGTCCAAACAGCCCAGTGCTGCTCCAGAAGCACCCACAGCCCTGTGCCTTTGGCTCTGGAGTTTCTGGGATGCATTAGGGAATGTTTTCAAGCCCTTTGCAGCAACTGTGAGCCAGGGTTTGCTCTAAGGACACCTGAGCATCTCCTGTGCTGCAGTGGAGCCAGTGCAGTTGTCATATGAAGGAGGAACAGCACCCAGCTTCAGTGCCATGATAACAGCAGAAGCACTGCAGCCATCATGGGAGCAGCCCACCAGATTCCCTGTGGGAAAGACACACTGGGAGAGAGCTCACTTGGCAGAGAGCTCATGCTGGGTGCTAGAGAATCCAAGTGCTGCTGCCCAGCTCCCCCAGGCAAGGGGGATTTGGGGCAGAGGGTGGTGAATGCTGCCAGCCTCACTGCACCTGGAGCACCTCTAGCTCCTGCAGCCAGCACCTGAGCTGCAGAGCCACCTGACAAAAAGACTGTCTGAAAACAGGAGTTTCCAAACCCCACAGGGAAGATGGAGAAAAGCAACCCAGTTTCTCTCATGCTCTTCAAATGCTTAATTGCATTTGGCTAATCATCTGAACCACTGCTCTCCTTTCAGGCTAACACTAGCCTGCTGCTGAAGACTGGCCAAGCTGAGTACACTAATGGGAATTAGCAGGGCATTCCCAAGCTGCTCTCCCATTTGCAGGCCTGGGGCCAGGTGTCTCCAGAGCTTGGCCAGTCCATGAGGCCAGGCAGGACCCCCCCAGCCCAGGCACACAGCCCTCTGCTGACCTGAGCCATTTACTTCTCTCACTGCTCAGCTGCTGCAGCACTCCCAGCCAAACCCAGCAACCTCAGCTGGTTACAGCAGTGCCCTGAGCCCAGGCACTGCTCACACCAGCTGCACATCTCACCTCACCCTGGCAGCACTTCCAAAGGTAAATGAGAAGCCCTCTAAGAGCCTGTCACATCCCTGTGGCACTAAACAGTGTCCTCTCAGGGAGTCACGAGGTCTCCCCTCAGCCTCCTCTTCTCTGGACTAAACAACCCCAAGTCCCTCATCTGCTCCTCACCAGCCCTGCTCTTCAGATCCTTCACAGCTTCATTTCCCTTCATTGGAGCTGCTCCAGCCCTTCAGTGTCCTTGCAGCATGGTCCTGAAACTGGGAGTCTGTTTCTAAAGTTGTTCTTTTTACAAGCTGGGCTTTTGACAACATTTCTTTTCTAGCTTTGACATCTCTGGTGACCAGCAAGACAAAGCCCTGGCAGTGATCCTCAGGGGATTCAATGACAGTTAAATGGCAAGGACTTAAAAAGGACCCCACATCCTCACATGAGAGGCTTCAAAACATGTATAAGACTGCCCACCACAGCATGAAAAAGCTGCTTAAAATAGCTCAGTCCAGCTCTCCTGCTGCTGGGGGTCTGGGCATACTGGACAGAACGTGGTGTACAGGCTGCTGCTGTGAGCTGTATCCCAGGAGCCCAGCCTGAGGCACAGCACTCATGGCCAATGACCCAGGGAGCTCCAGCAGGTGAGGGATGTGCAGCTGCAGAGAGCTGTGCAGCACCCACAGATGGGCTGGTAGCTCCATAGAGCTCTCCTTGGCCAAGCTGTGGGA
The DNA here is from genome assembly GCF_027791375.1 of Indicator indicator. Taxonomy (NCBI): domain Eukaryota; kingdom Metazoa; phylum Chordata; class Aves; order Piciformes; family Indicatoridae; genus Indicator; species Indicator indicator. The sequence continues at coordinate 21,712,521 of NC_072026.1, forward strand.
GTTCCCTGCCTCAGCTCACAGCAGCTCTCTGTCACCTGCAGCACAGCACCCAGCCACACACAGCCAGGGTGTCCCAGGCCCTGACAGGAATCACAGCAGTGTCTCTGCAGTGAAGCCAAGAGATGCAGGTCAGGCTGTTTGCAAGCAAAGCAGCTGCTCATGAAAGGATGTGGCCTGCTCCCTGCCTGCTGCTGAGGCAAGAGACTTCTCCCTCCATCCCAAACCATGCTGGCTGCTCAGTGGGGCCAAGGATGCCCATGCACCTGCAGAGTAAGGAGGAAACCATCACCAATGTTTTTCACCCTTTGGTCCAGCCTAGTGCCCAGCACCCCAACAGGGCTGAAGGTAAAGCTTTAAGCCCTGAAAATTAGATTTCAAAGTCTTAGTTTTTCTGACAAGCTTGGTTAAAGCACACAGCTCCCAGCATCCAGGGCTCAGCCTCATGCTGCCTGCTGCTGTCACAACAGCAGATGGCACCCATCAAAGTCATTATGAAAGCAGAGGAAAAACTATTACCTTAAAGTAATTAGTCTCAGAAACCACAAATTCCTCCAGAGGGAAAGCCAATATCCAAGAACAAAGGAATGCTGCCTGTCCAGCAGCAAAACCAACCCTTTTCACAGTCTCACAGTATCACAGAGGCTGGAAGGGACCTCCAGAGATCATCAGGTCCAATGCCCTTGCCAGAGCAGAGTCACTTAGGGTAGTCTGCACAGGAATGCATCCAGTTGGGTTTGGAAAGTCTCCAGAGAAGGAGACTCCATAAACTAATCTGGGCAGCCTGCTCCAGGGCTCTGTCACCCTCACACCAAAGAAGTTTCTCCTCATGTTGAGCTGAAATCTTCTCTGTTCCAGTTTGTCTCCATTGTTCCTTGGCTTATCACTGTGCACCACCCAAAAGAGCCTGGCCCCCTCCTCCTGCCCCCCACCCCTCAGCTATTGATAGACATTGATCAGATCCCTCTCAGCCTTCTCTTCTCCACACTAAACAGCCCCAGGGCTCTCAGGCTCTCTTCACAGGGGAGATGCTCAAGTCCCCTAAGCATCCTCCTGGCTCTCCCTTGGACTCTCTCCAGCAGGTCTCTGTCTCTCTTGAACTGGGGAGCCCAGCCCTGGACACAGGATTGCAGCTGTGGTCTCAGTAGGGCAGAGTAGAGAGGTAGAAGAACTTCCCTAGCCCTGCTGGACACCTTTCTTCATACATCCCAGGATCCCATTGTCTCTCTTGGCCACAAGAGCACATCATTGTTCCCTGCAGAACTTGCTGCCCACCAGCACTCCAAGGTCTTTCTCTGTGGAGCTGCTCTCCAGCAGGGCAGCCTCTACTCTGTCCTGGTGCCTGTTGTTATTCCTCCCCAGATGCAGGACCCTGCCCTTGTCCTTATGAATCTCCATGAGGTTTGCCTGCAGCCAGCTCCCAGCCTGTCCAGGTCACACTGGATGGCAGCACAGCCTGAGGGGTGTCAGCCAACCCCCCCAGTTTTCCGGAGATAAACATGTGCACTGGTGCCCAAGCCACCCTGCACTGCAGTACACATGCAGCAGCTCTTCACCCAGGGCAGGCAGACAGGGGCATTGTGATGCTCCTGAGGTTCCTCCAACCTCTTGTGCAGCACCAATTGCAGGTTGGGGTGAGCTGCCTTTTCCCAGCCCTCATGGTTGCAACACCCTGAGCACATCTGGCAGCAGGTCCCAGCCCAAAGCGTCACAGTCCACTGCACTAGGACAAAAATCAAGATCCACAGAAAGACCTCATAGTCCTTTTCAGGCTGTGATAGCTGGGGACAGGCTGGGAGAGTTGGGGCTGTTCAGGCTGGAGAAGAGAAGGCTGCAGGGAGACCTCAGAGCAGCCTTCCAGGACCTGAAGGGGCTCCAGGAGAGCTGGGGAGGGACTTTGGACAAGGGCTGGGAGTGCCAGGATGAGGGACAATGGCTTTGAGCTGGGAGAGGGGAGATTGAGAGTGGAGATGAGGAAGAAATTGTTGAGAGTGAGGGTGGGGAGAGACTGGCACAGGTTGCTCAGGGAGGCTGTGGTTGCCCTCTTCCTGGAGGTGCTCATGGCCAGGCTGGATGAGGCCTTGAGCAAGCTGGGCTGGTGGATTGGAACTGGCTAGTCTTTGAGGTCCCTTCCAACCCAACCCATTCTGTGATAGTGGAAAAACACAACCAAACCTGATTTAACCCAACAGAGAGCAGGGGAGCAGTGCACCCTCCCTGAGGAGCCCGCTCCCCTCTCTTTAGCAGAGCCTCACACAGCAGCCTGTGCCCAACACACACAACTGCATCCTGTCCCTCTGCTGCTGCCCGGGGCACAGGGCCATGCAGAGCACGAGGGAGAGGGGCATCTGCTGTGCTCCAGTCCCCATGCAGGCTGGGTCACAGTGGCACAGGCAGAACAACAGCCTGTCTATTGGGGTAGCTGCTCTTGCAGCAAGCAGGCTGGCTGGCATTTCAACAGGAAATGCACTGAAATTACTTCAGCAGAAACCTGCCCACAAACACCAACGCCTTTGGCCAGGCACGAGCACAAAGGGGCTGGCAAGAGGAAAACCCCAACTCCAGGGCCTCATCCTCACTGCCCTGCTGCCCCCTGCCAGCCTGAGCACAAACCCCCACTGCACAGAAACCACCAGAGAGTTTGGAGGAAAGGTTTCAGTAATTAATTTCATTAATAAAGAGGGATTGATCTGAACAAGCCAGACTGGCTTCCTTCTGTAGCCACTTGCAAGGCTCACAAAGTGTCTTGAACATTTGTACAGACAGGGATGTCAGCTTCATAACCACAGGCAGCTGGAGATACTCATGTGGGGAAGGACAGGAAAAGCCATTTCTGTTTTCATAGAATCACAGAATGGCTCAGGTTGGAAGGGACCTTAAGGATCATCTACTCCAAACCCCCTGCCACGGGCAGGGACACCTCCCCCCAGCCCAGCTTGCTCAAGGTCTCATCCAGCCTGGCCTTCAACACCTCCAGGGAGGAGGCAGCCACAGCCTCCCTGGACAACCTGTGCCAGTGTCTCACCACTCTCACTCTCAACAATTTCTTCCCAATCTCCACTCTCAGTCTGCCCTCTCCCAGCTCAAAGCCATTCTCCCTCATCCTGGCACTCCCAGCCCTTGTCAGAAGTCTGTCCCCAGCTCTCCTGGAGCCCCTTCAGGTCCTGGAAGGCTGCTCTGAGGTCCCCCTGGAGCCTTCTCCTCTCCAGGCTGCACACCCCCAGCTCCCTCAGCCTGGCCTCATAGCAGAGCTGCTCCAGCCCTTGGATCATCTTTGTGGCCTCCTCTGGACTCTCTCCAGCAGCTCTGTGTCCTTCTTGTGCTGGGGACCCCAGAGCTGGAGGCAGGATTGGAGGTGAGGTCTGAGCAGAGCAGACCAAGGGGCAGAATTCCCTCTCCTGCCCTGCTGCCCACACTCCTCTGGCTGCTGCTCAGCACCCAACACCCCCAAGGCTTTTTCTGCAGGGCTGCTCTCAACCCACTCTGCACCCAGCCTGGATTTGTGCCTGGAAATGGCACAACTTTTGTTGCCTGAAAACCAGTAGGTACCTGTCTTCTAGTGTCCTGCATTTGTATACTGTACAAATATGTCAATGTTTTTATTGTAAGTACACGATCAGTGTTCTTCTGAGATCCTTTCCCCACAGAATTACAATAAGTGATGTGACTGTGCAGAAAGTAACAGAAAGATGTTTCATTTGAGGATTTTTTTTTTAAGACAGCAGCCACAGGATCACAGAATGGTAGGGGTTGGAAGGGACCTCTGAAGATGATCCAGCCCAACCCCCCTGCCACAGCAGGGCCACCCATAGTAAATCACCCAGGAACACATCCAGCTGGGTTTGGAATGCCTCCAGAGATGGAGACTCCACAACTTCTCTGGGCAGCCTGGTCCAGGGCTCTGTCACCCTCAAAATGAAGAATTTCTTCCTCATGTTTGCATGGAACCTCCTGGGTTCCAGTTTGTGTCCATTGCTCCTTGTCCAGTCACTGAGCACCACTGAGAAGAGCCTGGGTCCATCCTCCAGACACCCTTTAGCCTTCGATCAGATCCCCCTCAGCCTCTTCTCCAGGATAACCAGCCCCAGGTCTCTCAGCCTTTCCTCACAAGGAACTCAAGATGTTGCAGTCCCCTCAGCATCTTGGTGGCTCTCTGTTGGACTCTGCAGTAGCCAAAGCAATACTATCAGAAAGTTTGTGTATTTTCAGTCCTTTCAGGCTGGCTCTCCTTTAAAACAAGCAATATCCAGAGAAGAAAACAACTTCAGGGCAAACCTGGCTGGTTTGGCTCTGCTGTGACCAATTGCTGTGACTCATTAACATCAGCCCCACAGCGTTTCCTCTGGCGTGGCAGAAGCCAAGCCCAGAGCACTCTGCACCAGCACTGCCCTGTGCTTCTCAGGGCACCTCCAGCCCCCCAGGCACCCCCACACTGCTCCATCTCCACCTGGCACAGCTGGCCCTGCAGTGCCTCCTCCCTGCCTTCCACCCAAACCCTTGTGGGTTTGCAGCACCCAGGCCATGCTGCTTGCTCACTTCCTCAGGAACAGAGACCTCAGAGCTGCACTTCAGTATCTGCAGGGGAGCTGCAGGCAGGCTGGGGAGGGACTGTTCAGAAGGGGCTGTGGGGATAGGATGAGAGGCAATGGTTTGAAAGTGGAGCAGGGCAGAGGTAGGTTGGACACCAGGAGGGAGTTGTGCACAGTGAGGCTGGTGAGACACTGGCACAGGCTGCCCAGGGAGGTGGTTGAGGCTCCATCCTTGGAAACATTCAAGGCCAGACTTTCCTTTCCCTGCTTCTTTTTCTTTCTTTCCTTTCTCTCTTTCTTTCTTTTCTTTCTTTCTCTCTTTCTTCTTTCCTTTTTCTTTCTTTTCTATTTTTCTCTCTTTTTTCTTTTCTCTCTTTCCTTTTTCTTTCTTTTCTCTCTTTTCTTTTTCTTTCTTTTCTTTCTTTTATCTTTCCCTCTTTTCTTTCTTTCTCTCTCTCCTTTTCTTTCTTTCTCTCTCTCCTTTTCTTTCTTTCTATCTCTCTTTCTCCCTTCCCTTCCCATTTAATTTCCTTTTTTTCTCTCTCCCTCATTTTTTCCCCCAAATATCACATTTTTGACTGTTTCTTCATTGCCATGATCCTCTTTCACAGCCTCTGACTCAAGCTTGCAGGAAGCTTCATTTCAAAAAGCTGCAAATCACACCTGATTCATCATCCCACGAACACAAGTAAGAACAATGAAAAGTGGGAAACCCTGAGCTTGGCTACCCAGCACCTTGAGCTGCCATAACCCCCTGCAAAGCCAGAAAAAAAGCCTGCACTACAAAGACTTTGCACTTAAAAGCAGAGGAGAGAGGGAAGAAGTGGAAACAGGCACTGGGGAGGAAGCGCAGAGAGGGAGCCAGTGTGAGTCAGCACACATGGCAGCAGGCACAGCACCACACAGCCCTGCTGCTGCCAGGAGGGTTTGTGGGCTGCCCAGCAAAGCCACATCTTGGGAAGCAAGCAGAAGGAAGGCAAGGAAGCAGCTCTCACCAGCAGACTGGGAGCTTGTGCCCATGAGCCTGCTGCAAACCCCAGTGCTCAGCTGGATGGAACAGCAGGGCCCAGGGCAAGATGTGCAAGACAGGCTGTGGTAAAACCACAAGGATGAAAAACAGTCAATAACATTGGGTGCAAGCAGGCCAAAGCTATTTTTACCCTGGCCAGAGAGAAGAAAGTTTGCAAACACAAGAGGAATGCCCAGACAGGAATCCCAGCTGTGCTGAAGGCACCAAAACACTGAGCTGGAGATCATGGGAGAACATCTCCACCTGAGACAGGGCAGAGAGATGGACTGGGCTGTCAGAGGGCCCAGTCTCAAGCTGTGCCAGGGGAGGTCTAGGCTGGATGTTAGGAGGAAGTTCTTCACAGAGAGATTTGCCATTGGGATGTGCTGCCCAGGGAGGTGGTGGAGTCTCCACCCCTGGAGGTGTTCAAGAAAATCCTGGATGAGGCACTTAGTGCCATGGTCTGGTTGACTGGGTAGGGCTGGGTTATGGGTTGGACTGGATGAGCTTGGAGGTCTCTTCCAACCTGGCTGATTCTATGATTCTATGATTCTAGAGACACACCAACACACTGAGCACCATGGGACATGCCAAGGGAGTAAAACCTCCCAAGGAGGGAGAGGGAAGGGTGGCAGGAGCTGGCCCACTGTGGTGCAGGAGCAGGTGAGATGGGGAATGCAGGTTTTGCTCACCTGGGGATGGAGCCATGCTGGAGGGAGGTGAGCACAGAGGTGATGACAGGAGAAATGGGACCTGTGTGAAGGCTGGCACTGTGCAGCTGTGAGAGACCAGAGAGGGGGGCAAGGGGAGGTGACAGAGAGGGTGTGCACTGTAGACAGGAGAGAGGAGCCCCAGGGGCAAGTGGGAAGGGAAGAGGCCCAAGAGAGAGAGAGTGGGTACCCACACAGCTCAGAGCAATAGTCTGTGCAGCCCTCCCAAGAGCAGCAGGCAAGCAACCTCCAAGACCATTCCTGGCAGCTGCCAGCAGCTCAGCCTGACACAGTGGCACTGCCTGCTGCACCTCACCACCTGCTCACTCAAATCCTAGAATCTTAGATTGGAAATGGCCTCTAAGCTCATCCAGTCCAACCAGGAACCCAACCCCACCATGGCCCCAAGTGCCATGGCCACAGGTTTCTTGAACACTTCCAGGGATGGGGACTCCACCACCTCCCTGGGCAGACTGTGCCAATCCCTGACCACTTTTAAAGCAAAGAAAATTTTCCTATCTCCAACTTAACCCTCCCCTGGTGCAACTTGAGGACATTTCCTCTCATCCTCTTACTTGGCAGAAGAGATCAACACCCACCTGGCTCCAACCTCTTTCCTGCATCCCACAGCCAAACTGGCAGCATTACCTCACGTGGATGCTTGCAGCACATGGATGCATGAGGGATGTTCTGTGGTCCAGAGCAGAACAAGAGAAGCAGGACAAAGGCTTGCACAGGCTGGGCCAACACACAGGAGCAGATCTGTGGCACACCAGCCCTCCCAGGGCTCTCCTGGCCCAGCAGTAAATACATCCTCCCTGCAGCAGTGTGATGCCTTCAGCAGGAAACCCAGCACCTCCTTTTTCCCTTGCAGTGCCCATGCTATGGCCTGCAAGGAAATGTTTCCCCAGCTGCAGTCCAGGCAAGCAGCCTCTCCTTTCCCTGTTCCTCAGCTCCCCAACAATGACCCAACTGCAGGACTCACTTTGTGTCTTTTACACCCAGATCTGGGTACAAGAAGGCAAAGGGAGCCCAGCAGCTGGACAGCAGGAGGCACAGCTGCAAGTGCATCATGGCCAGGAGTCTTCTCAGATAGGAGCCTGGGTGAGAGTCCCCTCACTTGCCTTCCCATACAGGAGTTGGGTGTCAGGAGGGAGGGGACAGGGACAGGCTCTGCTCAGCTGCACCCTGTGATAGGAGAAGGGGCAATGGATGGAAACTGCAGCACAGGAGGTTCCACCTCAACATGGGGAGGAACTTCTGCACTGGGAGGGCCACAGAGCCCTGGAGCAGGCTGCCCAGAGAGGTTGTGGAGTCTCCTTCTCTGGAGCCTTTCCAGCCCCATCTGGATGTGTTCCTGTGTGAGCTGTGCTGGATTCTCTGGTCCTGCTCTGGCAGGGGGATTGGACTTGATGATCTCTGGAGGTCCCTTCCAACCCCTACTATCCTGTGAGCCTGTGAGTTAGGTGCCAGTCTGCACCATGCTCCAGCTCTGAAACACTGCAGACAGCAGAGGGCTGCTGCTCCCCTCCCTCCCTCTGCTCTGTGTGAAATGGAGGTGGCTGTGTCTGACAGCAGCCCTCAGAGAAATCAAAAGCCATGTGATGGGGAAGGGGAGGGGGGGGGGGGGGGGAGCAGAGCCCTGGCACCCTGCAGGAGAACATTGGCAGCTCAGATGACTCACACTTTCCATCCCAAAGTGCAGAGCAGGAGCCTGCCCCCCCCTTTCTCCTGCACTTCTTTCCAGCGGTGCAGAAGCATTTTACTGACCCTCACCTTCCTCCTCCTGCACCCATGGCCCTGGCTGGCAGCAGAACCTCCTCAGAGCATTACAAAGGGCAGGCAGGGTTCTGAAGATTTGGTAACTTGGATGTCTCTAAGAAAGAAGATGCCAAATTCTCCAGTGAGGAAGCAGCACCAGCAATGGTGTGAGCAGCAGGAGCAGGGCACGGATTGTTCCCCTGTACTAGGCACTGGTGAGGCCACACCTTGAGTCCTGGGTTCAGTTTTGGGGCACTCACTCCAAGAAGGACACAGAGGGGCAGAGCAGGGCCAGAGAAAGGCAACAAAGCTGGGGAAGGGTCTGGAGAACAGGGCTGGGGAGGAGCAGCTGAGGGAGCTGGGGGTGTTCAGTGTGGAGAAGAAGAGGCTCAGGGGAGACCTCATTGCTCTCTACAATCCCTGAAGGGAGTCTGCAGTGAGGTTGGGCTCTTCTCCCTAGTCCCAGGTGATAGAATGAGAGGAAATGGCTTGGAATTGAAATTGAGAGTTCGGTTGGAGATTAGAAGAAACTTCTTCCCTGAAAGGGTTCTGAGAGCCTGGCACAGGCTGCCCAGGGAGGTGGTTGAATCCCCATCCCTGGAGGTGTTTCAAAGAGGCAGAGCTGTGGTGCTGAGGGCCATGGTTTAGCCCCAGCCTTGGCAGGGTTTGAGAATGGTTGGACTCAATGATCTGGAAGGGTTTTTCCAACCCAAACCATTCCATGGTTGTATGACAAAGCAAGAGTGCAGTTCTCAGTGCTGACTCTGAGAGTAGTGCAGCACCAGTTCAAGACCCCAGCTTGGAGAAGCCTTGAAGAAACAGTCAAAAAGCTGCTGTCACTGCAGCCACACAAACATTTACCTGCCATTATTAGGCCTGGCAAATAGAACTCATCCAGGCCCTGAAGTGTCTTCAGACAGTCAGAAATTACAGGAAGTCAGGAAAATCAATGTGGCTCTTCCCTTCCACTTACTCAGAAGTGGATTCCACACTTGACAGCCTTCAGCAGACCACGTTCTGAAGCTCAGCTCTGCAGCCACAAGGACCAGCAACTCTGGTTTCTCAGGCAAGCCTGAGATTCTTGCAAAACCATTTAAGGAAAGGAAGAAAACAGCCCTCAAAAGGAGCTGCCCTGCAATGAGCACTGAGATCTCACAGCTCAGGCTAGAAGGCAGAGCTGCTGCTCTGGCCTACATGCACCTCACCTTTACACAGCCCTTCTGAACCAAAGGCAGAGTCACAACAGGAAAAGCACCATCAGAGGGGAGTGGTAGCTGGGGGCATAGTCTAGCTCTGGCATAACTCTTCAGGACATGGTTTAATGGCCATGGTGGTGTTGGGTTCACAGAATCACAGGATGTTAGGGGCTGAAGGGACCTGGAGAGATCATCGAGTCCAACCCCCCTGCCACAGCAGGGTCAGGGTTGATGGTTGGGCTTAATGATCTCAGAGGTCTTTTCCAACCACAATGATTCTATGATTCCATAAGCACACTTGGAGGTGATCCAGCACTGCTCCTGCACAGGGCAGTGATTAGGGCAAGCACCTGAGATTGCTTTCTTGCCCCCTGTGCCCTGATCTTCCTCCAGAAGGGCTCTGGGCAACCTGATCTAGTTGGAGGATGCCCTTGCTGACCTGCAGGGGGTCTGGAATAGCTGACCTTTGGAGGTCCCTTCCTACCCAAACCATTCTATGATTCCATCATCTCTGAGGGCTTCTGTGTGAGGTGTCAGTGATAGCTCAGTACAGACTGCAGCAGCATCTCCAGCTCCAGAGTGGCACCCAAAGTTCTGGGGGTCCCTGTCTGCACAGGTACATCCTGGCTCAGCCCCAGCCCTCCTGCACAAGGAGCAGAGGGAGGGATCAGTGCAGGAGCTGCGCCTGCACCCAGCTCAGCATCAGAGCATGAGAGAGGAAAATATGGCAGAGCACTGATTTCCTCCTCTGAACACAACAGTGTTAATAGAAATTGGCAACAGAGCACTGGTTTCTACGGGACAGATGAAGTCCTGCCAGACAGGACTGCTCCAGAAGCACAGGCATGTTAGAAAAAAAAAAAAGGAAAATAGTGACTCCCACCACAAAACTCTGTGTTATTTATAGCATCTCTGCACTGGAGGATCCAAAAGAGCCTTCCGGATGTCACTGCTATTCCATCATTTATTTATGTAGGATCACTTTTATATTTAGCATCCAGTTCCAGCAAAGCAAGCTTCAGAACATCTTAAAGCAATTAATTACACATAAGCAGAACCCCTCCCTTTCCTGCCTGCTCATCAAAACTCTTGTTTTTCACTCTAGAAGCCACTGGTGCATGGGGCCAAGCCAGCTGCACAGCCCCTCCCTGAAGGTGAGAAGGCGAAATCATAGAATGGGTTGGGTTGGAAGGGACCTTCAAGATCATCCAGCTCCAACCCCCTGCCATGGGCAGGGACACCTCCCACCAGCCCAGCTTGCTCAAGGCCTCATCCAGCCTGGACTTGAACACCTCCAGGGAGGAGGCATCCACAGCCTCCCTGGGCAACCTGTGCCAGTCTCTCCCCACCCTCACTCTCAACAATTTCTTCCTCATCTTCAGTCTCAATCTCCCCTCTCCCAGCCCAAAGCCATTGTCCTCATCCTGGCACTCCCAGCCCTTGGCAAAAGTCCCTCCCCAGCTTTCCTTCAGCCCCCTTCAGGTCCTGGAAGGCTGCTCTGAGGTCTCCCTGGAGCCTTCTCTTCTCCAGGCTGAACAGCCCCAACTCTCCCAGCCTGTCCCCACAGAGGAGGTTCTCCAGCCCTCTGATCATCCTCATGGCCTCCTCTACACCCACTCCAACAGTTTAATGTCCTTCTTGTTCTGGGGGTGAAATGCTCCTCAGCTTCACTGGGGCACCAACAGAGCCAGGCAATGGTGAAGCAACTTGCTCAAGCCATTAGAGCAACGCTGGGGAAAAACAAAGCAGGAAGTCCCCAAATGGATTTGGGTTTCCTTAGAAACACCCCCAGCAGTGAAGTCAAACCCCAGAGATGTCAGTGGTGGTTTAAGCAGCTCAGGAAATTGTCTCAGCCCTCATCTCTGCTCTGCCTCTGGGCTGCAGGCATCAGACCTGGGTGCAGATGGCTGCAGAGGCTGCAAAGCTAAACTCTTCTCTCCCCAGCAAATGCAGAAGGGCCTGTGGATGAGCTCCTGCCACATGGACTGGGCTCTGCCATGGATGAAGCTCTGCCATGCTTCAACCCACTCACAGTTCAAACACCAGAAGCACCTTAGAGTTTTCCCCAGATTCAAAAATCCATGAAGAAACCTCCAGCACTGGAGAGCTGAGCAGAGTGGAACCTCTTGAAGTTCAGCATGGGCAAGTGTAGGGTCCTGCATCTGGAGAATAATAACCCCTGCAGCTGCACAGGTGAGGGGTGACCTGCTGGAAAGCAGCTCTGCAGAGAAGGACCTTAGAGTGCTGGTGGGCAAGTTCACCATGGGGCAGCAATGTGCCCTCAGGGCCAAGAAAGCCAATGGTCTCCTGGGGTGCATTGAGAAGAGTGTGGTCAGCAGGTCAAGGGAGGTTCTCCTCCCCCTCTACTCTGCCCTGGTGAGGCCTCACCTGGAGCACTGTGTCCAGTTCTGGGTTCCCCAGTTCAAAAGGGACAGGGAACTACTGGAGAGAGTCCAGTGGAGGGCTGTGAAAATGCTGAGGGGCCTGGAGCATCTCTCTTAGGAGGAGAGGCTGAGAGACCTGGGGCTAATTAGCCTAGAGATTAGCCTGAGGAAGGGAGCAGCCTGAGGAGGGGAGCTTCTCAACGCTGATCAATAGCTAAAGGGTGGAGCTTTGGACTGAAACAAGCAGGGTCTCCTCCCAGCTGTAGCTGCTCCCCAGGGACAGCCCCATGGCAGGAGATATTTAAAGGGGAAAGAAAAAATTGCATTTCAGCAAGAAAGTAGAGAGGGGTGAGAAAGGGGTCAGCAAGGAGCAGGCTTGACCCCATTAGAGAAGCAGCAGGAGGCAGGGAAAAGCTGTAAAGGTAAATCAGGGCTGTGCTGAAGGAAAGAGGAGCCAGCAAGGGAGAGCTTTGATTTGTACTTTTTAAGGGAATAAAAGAGATGGAGGGAGATGGTGGCAGGGAGATACACTGCAGTGTTTCTGAGGTGACAGTGCTACCCACAAAGGCAAATGAAGCTTCTCTCTTCTTCCTTGGGCAGCAGTGAGGAGGCAAATGAAGCAGGAAGCTGAAGCACATGTGTGCCCCAAGCCTGGCTGCTCTGCAGCTGCTGCCTGTGACTGTGACTTGCATTCTGGGGCCACGGAAATGTCAAAAGCTTTGTGCAGTTTTTGCATCATTAGAGATAATAAATCAGCAGGGAAAGGGCTAAGTGGGGTGCTGTAAAACCCACCAAGCTGCACATACAACAGGATGCCACAGTGCACACTGCAGCACCTAGCCCAGGTTAAACACTCCTGGGCTCTGCAGGGATCTCCAGATAGCAGAAGAGGTTGAAACACAGCCCCAGAGCCATCCCCCACCTGGGTTCTGCGTGCACCAAATCCCCATCCGCATTGCTGGCATCAGCTGCAGGCTCCACCACCAACCATCTGCTCCAGGCCTTCCTCTGCATTCACCCTGGCAGGTGGGGGCAGATGCTGTCAGTGCAGGGAGGGACACCTGCATCCTCCTGACACTGTCTCTGGCACAGAACAAACCACTCTCAGCCCTGCCCAGCAAGTGCAAGGGCTGCCTGCTTTGCTCTCTTCATACAGCTTTCCTGCAACGGGCAGGGGGACACAAATCTTCACATGAAGGAAGGGGGACACAGGTCTTTGAATGGAGGAAGGAAGGAAGGGGGACACAGGTCTTTGAAAGAAGGGAGGAAGGAAGGGGGACACAGGTCAAGGAAGGAAGGAAGGAAGGAGGGAAGGAAGGAAGGAAGGGGGACACAGGTCTTTGAAGGAAGGGAGGAAGGAAGGGGGACAAAGGTCTTTGAAGGTATGGAGAAAGGAAGGGGGACCCAGGTCTTTGAATGGAGGAAGGAAGGAAAGGGGGCACAAGTCTTTGAATGATGCCTTGGGAAGGGCAAGTTTAGTGCCCATCAAGAGCTTGTTGTAGCCTCCTAAAGGCTCAAGAAATGGAAGCATTGACTGCAACTCATAGAATCATAAAATGGTTTGGGTTGGAAGGGACTTTAGAGATCATCCAGTTCCAATGCCCTGCCATGGGCAGGGACACCTCCTACCAGCCCAGGCTGCTCATCCTGCAGTGCCCATTCTCCAGGCATGTGTAGGGGAGCCAGGTATTGCTTCCTCTCTTCTGGACTGGGTATTGGTAGGAGTGGTGCTGGAGAGTTGCTGAGTGGCCCCAAACAGCTGCACAAAGCACCTGGGGCTGTGTTCCTCTCCATAAAACAGTGCCCCTCATCAACTGCACCAGTGGTGAGCTCAGGCAGGAGCAAACCAGGCCACCTCTGCAGCTTGTGCTGCCCAGGGAGCCAGGGAACTGTGGAGCTAAGTTCAGCCCCTTGCAGCACAGGAGCCCCAGCTGAGGAAAGCATCTGAAGAATTCTAAGAATGCATCCAAGTGCTTCCTTGAACAACCCCTCTGAGCAATAACCTCTCCATAAGCACTTCCACAGAAGCCACCCAAGCTGAGGCCACCTCCAGAGCCACCTGACTGCAACAGGTGCTGAACCCACAGCAAAGCTCCCCCATTAACATCAGGGCAGAACTTCCTCCCATGCCCACACACACCTCCAATGAGGAGACCTCATTGTGGCCTTCCAGGATCTGAAGGGGGCTCCAAGAAAGCTGGGGAGAGACTTTTGAGGGTGTCAGGGAGTGACAGAAATGGGGGAGATGGAAAAAAAACTAGAAGTGGAGAGATTCAGATTGGATGTTAGGAAGAAGTTGTTCCCCATGAGGGTGGTGAGAGACTGGCACAGGTTGCCCAGGGAGGTGGTGGAAGCCTCATCCTGGAGGTTTTTGCAGCCAGGCTGGATGTGGCTGTGAGCAACCTGCTGTGGTGTGAGGTGTCCCTGCCCATGGCAGGGGGGTTGGAACTGGATGAGCCTTGAGGTCCCTTCCAACCCTGACAATTCTGTGATCTCTTTTTTTCTCTGTACATTATGCAAACACAGCACAGGGCGCCCACCTGAGGGGGAAATGGCCATAGCCTGTGTCTCCTGAGCACCAAGATCACTACAGGCATTGCCTCCAAACAGCCTTCATGCTGATCAAAGTGAATTCAGCTTTATTAAAGAGGATTCTATGCAGAAAGCTGATTTGCTCTGCATGAGCATAAATCCAGACATTAAGCTGGGGGATAAAGAAAAACACAGAGAGAACAAAATGCCTTTTTGCTTCCAGTCAAAACCTTCTTAACATCATCCTTAAAGAGATTTTTATCTCCTTTCTGTGTCTGCCTGAAACTGAGCCACCCATACAAGCCCAGCCCAGCGCAGCCAGGATCAAACAAACCCCATTCTCTCCTGGCCGGCTGCCCGTGATCTCATAGATTCACAGAACGATTTGGGTTGGAAGGAACCTTAAAAATCCTCCAGTTCCAACCCCCTGCCATGGACAGGGACACCTCCCACCAGCCCAGGTTGCTCAAGGCCTCATCCAGCCTGGCCTTGAACACCTCCAAGGAGGAGGCAGCCACAACCTGCCTCACAGTGAGGTTTCAGGGAGCACATCCCACAGCTCCATGGAGGGCAGGAGAGCAGGCACTTGGTTTGGACACCTCTTCATGGCCAGAGTGCATGCAGCTGTTTGCAAGCAGAGGTTGTCCCACATTGCAGCTGCTGGGAGTCCACCTGTGTGCCTGGGTGCCACAAAGCTGTGACTGGGGGTGTCCAGGGATGCACTGCTGGGCTGGCTGACACTCAGTGTGGGCAAATCCTTTGCAACTGCTCCTCAGAAAAGATATCTCTTGGTCTGAATCCTTTGTAAATCTCTGTGGTGAAGCAGTGAAAATGTATCTCGAGTGAATCTGTACAGCAATGGCCTGAAATTGTGCCAAGAGAGGCTTAAATTGGAGATCAGGGAAAAAATTCTTTCCTGCAAGAGTGGTCAGGGATTGGCACAGGCTGCCCAGGGAGGTGGTAGAGTCTCCATCCCTGGAGGTGTTCAAGAAACCTATGGCCATGGCACTGGAGGATGTGGCTTAATGGCCATGATGGTGTTGGGTTAATCCTAGAGAGCTTTTCCAACCCAAACAATTCTATGATTCTAAAGAAAATCAGAAGAATTATGGGAGACTTAAAATTGCCAGCAGATGACTGGTTTTGGCAGCACTGGGGGAAAAAGGATTGTCTGGGTTTTGTCAAGTGCTTGCTCCTCTGATCTCACATCTCCCATACGTTTTATTTCTGTCACAACACAGAGAATGACACCTTTGGAAATCTTGCAACTGGCTCGAGACACAACCTTCTCCTCAGGGGGCCCAGGGCTGCAGAGCACACCATAGACTCATAGAATGGTAGGGGTTGGAAGGGACCTCCAGAGATCATCCAGTCCAACCCCCTGCCAGATCAGGGTCACCCAGGCCAGGACACTCAGGAACACATCCAGGTGGGTTTGGAAAGTCTCCAAAGAAGGAGATTCCACAACCTCTCTGGGCAGCCTGCTCCAGGGCTCCAACACCCTCACACCAAAGAAGTTGAGGTGGAACCTCCTGTGCTTTGATTTGTACTCACTGCCCCTTGTCCTATCACAGGACACCACTGAGAAGAGCCTGACCCCTTCCTGACACCCCCCCTCAGACATTTCTAGACATGGATCAGATCTCAGTCTTTTCTGCATTTTTAGGGCTCTCAGCCTTTCCTCACCAGACATATTCCAGTCCCTTCATCATCCTCATAGCCTCCACTGGACACTCTCTAGTCTATCCCTGTCCCTCTTGAGCCAAGGAGCCCTGAACTGGACACAATACTCCAGATGTGGTCTCGCAAGGGCAGAGTAGAGGGGGAGAAGAACATTCCTAGACCTGCGGGCCACACTCTTCTTAATGCACCCCAGGGGCCCATTGGCCCTCTTGGCCACAGGGCCACATTGCTGTCCCGTGGGCATCAGTGCCAAAGAGAGAGGGGAGGCACAGGGAGGCTCTGGCTCAGCCTTGGCTTTGCATGCACACAGGGAAGGAAGTGACCCTGTGCAGAAGGCACTTGGCTGTTTGCTAGAGGCGCCCAGGCTTACAGATCTCCTCATGTGTGTGCTCTTCAGCTGCTCACCTCTCCACCGCCACCTCAGCGTGTGCAGAAACTGTGGAGTCTCCTGCTCTGGAGACTTTCCAACCCCACCTGGATGTGTTCCTGGGTGACCTGCCCTGGGTGACCCTGCTCTGGCAGAGGGGTTTGGACTGGATGATCTTCAGAGGTCCCTTCCAACCCCTACCATTCTGTGATAGGGGTTGGAAGGGACCTGCTGGCCAGACCTAACTCCAGATTGCAGCTGGCCAAGTCCCATGCTGGCCAGCACCTCGCTGCAGGTTCCTCCTGCCTTGCCACGAGACTTTCCCGTTAACACTCAGCAACACCCTGAGTGTGAAGAGGATGGGAGGGAGGAGATTGCACCAAAGGTCAGAGCCAAATCCACCTCTGCCTCTTCACTGCCAAAGGCCCCTGGCTGCTCTCCTAGAGGTCCAGCCTAGATGTCAGTCCCAAGTATCAGCAGCACTTTGGCTCTGGAGCTGCCCTTCTGACACAGTATTTGACTGTTGGTGCCCCAAGGTTTAAGCTGCAGCTAATCTCTTGGTTAAGAACAGTTTAAGTTGTGACACTTAGACTTTGGTTGCTCCTCTCTGAACATTTCCCTTCATCTTTCCTCGTGTCACTCATCCCACCTGCCAACTTCATGTCTGTGCTAAATTTGCCTACTTATGTTAACAGTGACCTTGCTTGTCAGCTACTCTGCCAAAACCCCATCCCCAAGTTACAATCAGTAGCACACATAGGGACCATTCAAAGCTGAGATTGATACAATCTGCCCCAAAGCAAACCCAGAGAACAAGCGTTCCCACACAGCCTGGCTGCCCACGGCCCCACCAGCACTGCCAGCACTGCTCTGCAGGGCTCTGTGTGCTCCCAAGAGATTCCCTCCTCACCCAGACCTCCCCTGCACAGCCCATTGTGAGCATGAGGCAAGTCCAGAACCACAGCCAGGATGCTGGGGACAACAGTGCAGTGAGAGAGCAAAAAAGAGCCTAAATTTGCCCAGGGAGGTTGCTGGAGGTGTTCAAGGCCAGGCTGGATGAGGCCTTGAGCAAGTTGGGCTGGTGGGAGGTGTCCCTGCCCATGGCAGGGGGAGTGGAACTGGATGAGCTTTAAGGTCCCTTCCAGCCCAACCCATTCTAGGATTCTATGATTCAAGTGAAAGCTGCACTTGATCCTTCCCTACCCATGAAGCCTGAAGAGCCTCTGAGTTCCCCACCACAGCCTACACTTCCTTTTGCTGCTACAGTTCTGGATGCAGCTCTGCTTGTACCTGCATGACAGGAGCAGCACTGGCTGCAGCCTAGCAGCTGGTCCAAAGGGCAATGGTTGGGACACAGCTACCACAGGACACCTTGGAAAGGGACATCCTCCCTTTGCTGCTGATGTTTGACCACTGCATCTAACGCTCCACTTTCACAGCACAAAGCCTTAGCAGAAGTCACCAACCCAGCTCTGAGCATCAAAGAGAAGCACAAACATTCTCCTGGTGTTAAGATAAGCATCAGTGGAAAAACAGGCACAGAACCAACACACTGTGAGCTTCACTGTGCCTGCAGGACAGCAGACTCCCAGCTCTGCTGTCCCAGACACTGTGCCAGCCCAGGCTGGCCTTGCAGGAGCACAGTGCTCCTGGCTGCAGATCCATCTCAGTGATTGCACTGATTATGGCTCCCTATGAGCTGACCACTTCCATGAGGTTAAAAGCTTCCCTCACTCAAATGCTTTCACTTAATAGTACTTCATTCACCAGCTGCAAATGGCTTCTTACTCCAGGCTGTTCCTTGTCTTGAGAGAGTGCCCTGAATGCCCAAAATGTGAGCTCCAGCTATGTGTTCAGAGAGCCTTACGGTGCCCACTCCTCCTGCAGATGAGTTTGTGTGTCCTAGTACACGCAGGAACAGCCTTGCTCTGCAGCCCTTCCCCTCACCATGCTGACCACCACAGATACCTGTGGTTTCCCCCCAAGGCACCTGCCAGGATCACCAGTGACAGGGTATCTCCAGGGTCTTGGTGGGTATTAAACCCCTCACATGCTGTTATTGACTCAACATCTGCTGTGTCCAGGAAGGGGGTGGGACCTGCCAAGCAAGGTCCCTACTGCAATTCCACTTTGCTTCAGGCTGCCAGAAAGCCCCAGCCCCCTATACTCCAGGGCACATGGCACAGTGTGCTGCCAGTCTGCTCCATCCACTTGTAAAGCACCAGCCCCAGCTCCTCAGATTCCCACTGACCAGGGTGAAGCAGAGCTGTCACCATAGCCTGCTGACACAAACCTGATGCTGGGGCCTCTGGCCTCTCCCACTCTGTCCATGGCAAGGAGGGGACAGACAGGCAGGGGTTGTGCTCATGTCATGCTCTGCTGTTGGCCAGCATCAAGGCTTAGCCTCTCCTTGGCAGCAGGATCAGAAACTGTGGCTTTTCAGTGTCCCTCTCCCCACCATTTCACAGAATGCCCTTTCCACCCTCTTGATAGCCAGCACACCAGGGCATGGACATCCCTTCCTCACAAGCATAAGGACCTGATGGTTGGAGAGCAGCCACCCTTTTGCTTGGAGCAAACTGGGCAGCATGCACATCATCCTTAATGACTGATGGTCATTAAAAGTGCCATCTGAGACAGTCCTACAAGCTCATGCCACCTCCTTCCCCACTCCCTGAACACTGCAGTGTCTCATGGCTCTTCCCAGCGATGCAGAAGTGCTGGGATTTATCCCTTGCTGCTCAAATGTCGACAGCAGGAAACACTGCCAAGACCTAGGAAGCAGAGACACCTGCCCTCACCCTCCTCTGCTGCCTGGCTGCAGACACCAAGCAGCACAGCAGCTCTGGAGGATCTGCCTGTCAGAAAGAGAGGGAAGTTGGCAGGGACGGTGAGGGCAATGAAACCCTAGAGAGGATCAGGAAGAGGGTGGCTGCTGGTGGCTGCTGATGGCTGCTGGACTCTGCCGGCTCCCTTGGGTTGTTGTCAAGGGTTTATTTATTTTCATCTGCAGTCTCACCCATCCCTTGCCTTTCTGACAGAAAGCACCCAGCACAGGCACTGAGCAACCCTTTGCCTGGAGGATGTCAAAGCTCCTCAGGACCTACACAAACGATTTCATTTCTAATGAGAGGTTCCAGCAGCTTGTACAAAGCATTTGTCTCTGTGTATCGTTGGTGAAAGAGGCAAAGCAAAGCACATGGGAGCCTGTAAGGATCCCTGAACAGCTGCACGTAGGAAGCAATAGCCATGGCACTGGGGAATCAGAGTGGATTACCACCATGGCTATATTTCAGCTTCTAGAAACCAGAACATTTA
The DNA here is from genome assembly GCF_027791375.1 of Indicator indicator. Classification (NCBI taxonomy): domain Eukaryota; kingdom Metazoa; phylum Chordata; class Aves; order Piciformes; family Indicatoridae; genus Indicator; species Indicator indicator. The sequence continues at coordinate 21,732,007 of NC_072026.1, forward strand.
CAAGAAAAGTCCTTTGTCAAAGGAACTGCTTTGAACACTCCATTGGCCTGCACGTGCCATGTGCTCTGATGGCAGGAATCGCTCCCTGAACTTGCACTGCACTTTCTGCACATCCCATGGACTAACCTTCCAGCAAAGCCAAGGTCAGCAGTGATCACACGCTAGAGTAACTCCGTGAGCAGCAGTGCAATACATCCACCAAAGCCCAGGGGAGCTGGGGGCTGACCCCGGCAGCCACCCGAGGGCACAGCAGCAGCTGTCTGCACGGCTGGGAGCACAACAAAGACAACCTGCTGCAGCATCACCCACGGGGAGGAAGGTGTCCTGCAACGCACCCTGCATCCCGCATCGCACATGACTGTCGCCCCGGACACTGGAGTCTGATTCCCGGGATACATCCAGGCTCCCAGCTGACACCAGTGCCCATGTCCCTCTCTAACCTCGCCAGGCCGTGCCCTTCAGCCCTGCCCTGTTTCCTTGCCAGCTCTGCCTGAGCCGCTTGCTCGCTGCCCTGCACAGGCAGACCCTCACCCGTCCACGCTCCCACCATACCAGCACTAACTCATCCCAGCGGCTCCCGGCGATCCCCACACCTCTGAACTACACCCAGACGGGCACGGCGACGGCAGGTGTCCAGCGGAAGGCGAGCTGAGGTGACACAACACATGCAGAGGGCTACCCAGAGAGGGAATCCTGCCCCTCTGCCATGCCCTTCCCCATCCCCTGCCTTGCTCGGCCGCGCCCTGCTCATCCCTTCCCATCCCCTGCCCCGCTCTGCCCTGCGCATCCCTCGCTCAGCCCAGCCCCTGCCCGGCTCTGCCCCTTCCCCAACTCCTGCCCAGTCCCTGCCCGGCTCTGCCCCTTCCCCAAACCCTGCCCAGTCCCTGTCCGGCTCCGTCCCTTCCCCAGCCCGTTCCTTCCCTTTCCCCCCCGCTCCGCACATCACTCAGCCCCTGCCTAGCCCTGCCCAGCCCTTTTCTTCTTTCCATCGCTCCGCGCATCCCCTGCCCGACTCTGCTCCCTCCTCAGCTGCCGCCGGCCACCTCCCCGCTGCCCGCCCAGCGCGGCGCCAGGACCTGCGCACGGTACGGGCGGCACGGTTGCGCCGGGCCGGGCCGGGCTGTGTGTCCGGGACGCAGCCCCCCGCGCCCCGCCGCTCACTCACCGGCACGAAGGAGCTGCGCACCGCCTCCGAGACGCTCTGCCGCAGCTCGGCGGCCGTGCCTGGCTTGCTGAGCCGCTTGGTGAACTTCCTCACTTCCGACATGGCGACATGGTCCGCGCCGCGGGGCCGAGCCGAGCCGAGCCGAGCCGAGCCGCTGCCTCCCTGCCGGCGGGCGCGGCGGTGCCGGGGCGGGCCTGGGGCAGGCGGAGCCACTGGGCGGCGGGCGGGGCCGGGGAGGGCCCTGCTCAGCTCAGCTCAACCCAACCCAACCCAACCCGGCTCCGCTTTGTCCCTGCAGCCGCCTCAGCGCTTTCCCCGGGCACCGTCCCGTTCCTACCCCCGCTCTCGCCCCGGCGCCACCGGCAGCCCCGGGCCACAGCCACGCCAGACACCGGCGCTGCCCGGCCGCGCCTGCTGCCGGAGCTGAAACGGCGGCCGCGGGAGATGCCGCCCCAACGGAGCTCCAGCAGGGTGCTCAGCAAAGACCTGGGGGTGCTGGGTGACAGCAGCTGAGCATGAGCCAGGGAGTGCCCAGGTGGGCAACAAAGCCACCAGCAGCCTGGCCTGGAGCAGCAATGGTGTGGCCAGCAGGAGCAGGGCAGTGACTATCTGCCTGTTCTCAGCACTGGTGAGGCTGCACCTCCAGCCCTCCGTTCAGTTTTGGGTCCCTCACTCCAAGAAGGACATTTTGGGGCTGGAGCAGGTCCAGAGAAGGGCAATAAAGCTGGGGAAGGATCTGGAGAACAGGGCTGGGGAGGAGCAGCTGAGGGAGCTGGGGGTGTTCAGTGTGGAGAAGAGGAGGCTGAGGGGAGAGCTCATTGCTCTCTACAGCTCTCTAAAAGGAGGTTGGAGTGAGCTGGGGGTCAGTCTCTTGCATGCAACAAGTGATAGGGTGAGAGGAAATGGCCTCAAGTTGCACCAAGACCTCAAGTCTTCACTGTAAGGGTTCTCAAAGCCTGGCACAGGCTGCCCAGGGAGGTGCCTCTAAAACATGCCTGGAGATGTTTTAGAGGCAGAGATGTGGTGCTGAGGGCCATGGTTTAGCACCATGTTTGGTAGAGTCCAAGAATGGTTGGACTCAATGATCTGAAAGATCTTTCCAAGTAAAACAAGGGCATGTGCTGCTGCTGGGGCTCCCCCACAGGCAGCCAATCTCTGCATGAAGTTACAGGATACTACCCCAGGGAGGCTCAGCACCACGTGCAGCATCACTCCATTTGAACTGGTGGTCTCTGTGCAGCTTTGCCCAAGCTGTGTCCCTGCTATCCTAGGCTGTGTTCCCGTAAGACCAGGCTGGATCCAGGGCAAGATCTTACTACTAAGCCCTTCCAAGCAGTAAGGTTTGCTATAGAAATGTACTTTGGTGGCAGAGGCCATGACTCCATCAGCCTGCCCAGCTGCAAGAGTGAAGGATCTGGAAGAAAGGTTCCTGAAGACTGAACTGAATTCCTAGTCCTTGTTGCTTTGAGCACTGTTTTTAAGGATGATTGTTTTGGAGGTATAATAGAGCTAGAGAGAGCCATTGATCCTTCAGGGGTTTGTACACCAAGGCCTTGCTTTTCAATCTTTTTACTCATTTCATTGTGTGCGCTTTGTCTTCACAGCAAGACACTGAGTTGGAGAGAGCTGCCATGCAGTCCTGCTCGTAAGGAGTTGTGCCACACAGCTGATGCCATACGATCTACAAGGACCCAGCTGGAATTAGAGGCATGCCAGAGCTCACACAACGTGCAGAGGAATGGTTTAAAGGAGGAGAGCCGATCTGTAGGGGGTCATGAATACAGCCATTATGAGCCAAAGCCTTCACAGCGTTGTTTGTGACTTCTAAAGCATGCCAGCCAGTTCTTGTTCTGCTTTTTAGCAGTTCCCTGAAGGGGCAGAGGGCACCATTACACAGAATCACAGGGACTTGGAAGGGACCTCTGGAGATCAGAGAGTCAAATGCCCCTGCCAAGGCAGGGTCACCTACAGAAGGTCACACAGGAACATATCCAGGTAGGTTTTCAGTATTTCTAGAAATGGAGACTCCACCAGTTCTCTGGGCAGCCTGCTCCAGGGTTCCATCACCCTTAAACTAAAGAAGTTCCTCCTCATGTGTGGATAGAACTTCCTATGTTCCGGTTTCTCCCCTTACCCCTTGTCCTGTCACTGGGAAACACTGAACAAAGCCTGGTCCCATCTTCCTGACACCCACCCTTGGAGTATTGATAAGCTTTGGTAAGAACTCCTTCAGTCTTCTCCAGGCTAAAAAGCCCCAAGCCCCTCAGCCTTTCTTCCTAAGAGAGCTGCTCCAGTCCCCTGATCACCATTGTAGCCCTTTTTTGTACCCTTTCAAGCAGTTCCTTGTCCTTCTTGAGCTGGGGAACCCCAAACTGAACACAACACTTCAGATGAGGGCAGACTAGAGGGGGAGGAGAACCTCGCTCAACCCGGTTGCCACACTTCTTCCTACATCCCAGGATGCCACTGGCCTTCTTGGCCACAAGGCCACACTGCTGGCTCCTCGTCACCCTGCTGTCCCTTAGGAGTAGTTCTGAGAACTGAGTGTTTGCCAAGGGGCTGAAAAGTGCTGTGATGATCACTTGACAAGGAACAGAATCATCCCCACAGTCCCCACCCCTTGTTTATCCAGTCAGGAGCAAAAACAAAGCTCCTCCTAAAGTTATGAGCTTGGCTTACTGCCAGTGAGGGGCTGCATCCCATCAGCTGCCCATCAGCATCCCACTCAACTGAGCCAGGCAGCCAAGGAAGGCCAGGGAACACTGAGGCTGTTTTCTTGGAGCTAAGCCTGAACACAAGAGGAAAAACAGAAGCCATGGGAGGGCCACATCACATGAAAAGAACATGCAGAAAGCTGTGTCTCCCTCTCAGGAAGGCCAAACATCAGCATAAAAGTCTCAAGCACAAGGAGGCAAGACAACAGCAGCCACAGCACCACTGTGGCATTCCCATGGTGCAAGGGTAGTGGTTTTCCACCTCCTTTCTCACAGGGAAGAAAGCTCTCTTCTGGTTTATCAGCAGAAGGGAGGCAGCCTGGAACATGCAGGAGCATTCTGGGGGTGCCTGAGGAACTGCATGGCCTCAGGTAACCAAACTTTCTGGAACTCACCCTGCCATGAGGAACTCCCAGACTCACCCTGGAGTGCAACATTCTCAGCTCTCCACAGACACTGGAGCCCTAAGGTCCCCCCACTGCCACTGTCCTTGGTTCAGCTCTTAAACCAGGGAGGGATTTTGGTCTTTCCAAAGTATCACTGCAGTCACTGACCCTGACCACAACTGCAGCTGGGGCAACGAAGCTGAGGAGCAGTCTGGAGAGCAGGTCTCATGAGGAGGGGCTGAGAGAACTGGGGGTGTTCAGCCTGGGAAAGGGGAGGCTGAGGGGAGACCTCATTGCTCTCTGCAGGTCCCTGAGAGGAGGCTGCAGTGAGGTGGGGGTTGGGCTCTTCTCCCTAGTCTCAGGTGATAGGATGAGAGGAAATGGCCTGAAATTGTGCCAGGGGAGGATTAGGTTGGAGAGGAGGAAAAATTTGTGTGCTGCAAGAGTGGTCAAGGGTTGGAACAGGCCTTGAGCAAGCTGCGCTGGTGGGAGGTGTCAGGGGGGTTGGAACTGGATGAGATTTAAGGTCCCTTCCAACCCAAACCAGTCTATGATTAAATGAACTTTGCAGAGAACATCCTCTTGGGCTGACAGTGTCCTACCCACTCCCCAGCAGCACTATAGCACAGAGGATGCATTAAGGAGGAATTAATCCTTAATAGCTAACATCTATCTGCCCTGGAACCATACACAGGGGAATCCTGGACCAGCTCTGAAAACCTCCTGAACAAGCTGAAGGGTTAGTTAGCTTTGGATCCTGATGCTCCTAAGCCATCCAAGGTAAAAAGCATTTAACAGGATTAAACAAGAATCCTCTGCTTTGCTGCTGCCTTCACTGCTTATCTGTGGGCCTTTGCACCACCTGCAAACTGGCCCAGCCCTCAGGAGCACTGAGCTCTGGGATTACCTTTAAGCTGGTGATGAGTCCCAGTGGATAAGGGCCTGCATTCCCCCAGCTGATCTGCAGCACTCAGTGACCCAGCCCCACACACGTGCTGCTTTTGCAGGGGAAGGAGAGGATGATAAACACCTCTACATCTTCAGATTCCCTGCTTCAAAAGGCCTCTGACATACAGCTGGGATGTTCTAAAATATTTCAAATACATCAAGATTTAAAACACTCTTAGAATCATAGAACCAGTAAGGTTGGAAAAGCTCTCCAAGATCACTCCAAGCCAGCAACCCAACCCCACCATGGCCATCAAACCATGGCCCCAAGTGCCATGGCCACAGGTTTCTTGAACACCTCCCTGGGCAGCCTGTGCCAACCCCTGACCTCTCTTGCACCAAAGACATTTTTCCTCATCTTCAACCTAACCCTCCCCTGGCACAATTTCAGGCCACTTCTCCTTCTATCACCTGATCCTAGGAAGAAGAGCCCAATCCCCACCTCACTGCAACCTCCTCTCAGGGAGCTGCAGAGAGCAATGAGGTCTCCCCTCAGCCTCCTCTTCTCCACACTGCACACCCCCAGCTCCCTCAGCTGCTCCTCCCCAGCCCTAGTCTCCAGAAAACAAGTGGCACAGTTAGCTCTCCTGATACCAAAGCCAAGACACAGACAGCTCCAGGCCACAAGAGAAGCACTCATTAGGTGATGCTTTTTATCCTGCCCACTGACCCTTGCCACTTTCCCTTGGAGCTGTCCCTGGGACTGTCAGCAAGCAGCTGCTTACTGCTGCCTTCTCCATGCCTGTGAAGGGAGCCTGCTCCAGCTGGGCAGCACTGCACTGGTGCTTAACTCAGGGCTACCAAGCCCTGGCCGTTAAAGGGCTGCCCTCTGCTGCCTTACCCAGGGTTGCATGGGCACAGCTCCTTGAAGGTGGAAGCAATGACAAGCACAGAATCACAGAATTAACCAGCTTGGAAAAGATCTTCAAGATCATCCAGTCCAACCTATCACCCAGCACCTTCTGATCAACTAAACCATGGCACTGAGTTCCTCATCCAGTCCTATTTTAAACTCTTCCAGGGATGGTGACTCCACCACCTCCCTGGGCAGCACATCCCAATGGCCAATCTCTCTTCCTGGGAAGAATTTCTTCCTCACACCCAGCCCAAACCTCCCCTGGAGCAGCATGAGACTGTGTCCTCTCCTTCTGTCACTGCTTGCCTGGGAGAAGAGCCCAACCCCCACCTGGCTACAGCCTCCCTGCAGGGAGTTGTAGAGAGCAATGAGGTCTGCCCTGAGCCTCCTCTTCTCCAGGCTGAACACCCCCAGCTCCCTCAGCCTCTCCTCACAGGGCTGTGCTCCAGACCCTCCCCAGCTTGTGCCTCAGACCCCTCCCAGCCTTGTGCTCCAGACCACTCCCAGCCTTGTGCCCCAGACCCCTCCCAGCCTCATGCTCCAGACCCTCCCAGCCTTGTGCTCCAGACCCCTCCCCAGCCTTGTGCTCCAAACCCCTCCCCAGCCTTGTGCCCCAGACCCCTCCCAGCCTCATGCTCCAGACCCCTCCCAGCCTTGTGCTCCAGACCCTCCCAGCCTTGTGCTCCAAACCCTCCCAGCCTGTGCCCAGACCCCTCCCCAGCCTTGTACTCCAGACCCCTCCCCAGCCTTGTGCTCCAGACCCCTCCCCAGCCTTCTTGCCCTTCAAGTCACAGAACCAGAGAAGAGATCTCTAAGATCATGTCCCCTCCCCTGTGGGGCCAGGCTGGGAGAGTTTGGGGCTGTTCAGCCTGGAGAAGAGAAGGCTCCAGGGAGACCTCAGAGCAGACTTCCAGTACCTGAAGGGGCTCCAGGAGAGCTGGGAAGGAACTTGTGACAAGGGTTGGGAGTACCAGGATGAGGGAGAATGGCTTTGAGCTGGGAGAGGGGAGATTGAGAGTGGAGATGAAGAAGAAATTGTTGAGAGTGAGGGTGGGGAGAGACTGGCACAGGTTGCCCAGGGAGGCTGTGGCTGCCTCCTGCCTGGAGGTGTTCAAGTCCAGGCTGGATGAGGCCTTGAGCAAGCTGGGCTGGGGGGAGGTGTCCCTGCCCATGGCAGGGGGTTGGGACTGGATGAGCTTGAAGGTCCCTTCCAACCCAACCCATTCTATGATAATGTAACTACAGCATTTCCTCACTTATGAATGTATTAATTTGGGTTAAATTAACGAGGTGGGAATTATAAAATTTAGTTATTTTTATTTTCCCAAACCCCGACCCCAAAACTCTGTACAAAACCTGATGAAATTATTCACAGGTTCTATTGGGTCGTGAATTCTTCCAGGATGCTTAATGGCAATTTTGACACAATTTAGAGAGTTCAGAGACTGGAAAAAGCTATGACACAAATAGCTTCACCCACTGATAAACCAAAGGCCAACCAATAACCCTTAGGAAAACATGAGCAGGCCAGGGCTTACTCACGAGGGTCAGAGTGGGAATGTGGAGATGGTCCCTGGCTCGCCCTCTCTGCTGACAGGCTCCAGAAACTGTCAGTTTGTAATCCAGTTCCAGGCTCAGGCTTTATCCCAGGGCTCTGGACCAGGCACAGGAAGCAAGGCAGGACACTGGAGATGACAAGGCTTGAAGTGAGGAGAGGCTGCAGCAGATGTGAGCAGGGCTTGAGCAAGGCAGATGTGAGCGAGGAGGATCTGAGCAAGGGGATCTGAGCAAGGGGATCTGAGCAAGGTGGAGCTGAGCAAGGTGGATCTGAGCAAGGTGGATCTGAGCAAGGTGGATCTGAGCAAGGTGGATCTGAGCAAGGGGGATCTGAGCAAGGGGATCTGAGCAAGGGGGATCTGAGCAAGGTGGATCTGAGCAAGGGGATCTGAGCAAGGTGGATCTGAGCAAGGTGGATCTGAGCAAGGTGGATCTGAGCAAGGGGATCTGAGCAAGGGGATCTGAGCAAGGGGATCTGAGCAAGGGGATCTGAGCAAGGGGATCTGAGCAAGGGGATCTGAGCAAGGTGGATCTGAGCAAGGGGATCTGAGCAAGGGGATCTGAGCAAGGGGATCTGAGCAAGGGGATCTGAGCAAGGAGGATCTGAGCAAGGGGATCTGAGCAAGGGGATCTGAGCAAGGGGATCTGAGCAAGGTGGATGTGAGCAAGGTGGATCTGAGCAAGGGGATCTGAGCAAGGGGATCTGAGCAAGGTGGATCTGAGCAAGGTGGATCTGAGCAAGGGGATCTGAGCAAGGTGGATCTGAGCAAGGTGGATCTGAGCAAGGTGGATCTGAGCAAGGGGATCTGAGCAAGGGGATCTGAGCAAGGAGGATCTGAGCAAGGTGGATCTGAGCAAGGGGATCTGAGCAAGGTGGATCTGAGCAAGGGGATCTGAGCAAGGGGATCTGAGCAAGGGGATCTGAGCAATGGGATCTGAGCAAGGTGGATCTGAGCAAGGGGATCTGAGCAAGGGGATCTGAGCAAGGGGATCTGAGCAAGGGGATCTGAGCAAGGGGATCTGAGCAAGGTGGATCTGAGCAAGGGGATCTGAGCAAGGGGATCTGAGCAAGGTGGATCTGAGCAAGGGGATCTGAGCAAGGTGGATCTGAGCAAGGGGATCTGAGCAAGGGGATCTGAGCAAGGGGATCTGAGCAAGGGGATCTGAGCAAGGGGATCTGAGCAAGGGGATCTGAGCAAGGTGGATCTGAGCAAGGGGATCTGAGCAAGGGGATCTGAGCAAGGTGGATCTGAGCAAGGGGATCTGAGCAAGGGGATCTGAGCAAGGGGATCTGAGCAAGGGGATCTGAGCAAGGGGATCTGAGCAAGGGGATCTGAGCAAGGTGGATCTGAGCAAGGGGATCTGAGCAAGGTGGATCTGAGCAAGGGGATCTGAGCAAGGTGGATCTGAGCAAGGGGATCTGAGCAAGGGGATCTGAGCAAGGGGATCTGAGCAAGGGGATCTGAGCAAGGGGATCTGAGCAAGGTGGATCTGAGCAAGGGGATCTGAGCAAGGGGATCTGAGCAAGGAGGATCTGAGCAAGGGGATCTGAGCAAGGGGATCTGAGCAAGGGGATCTGAGCAAGGTGGATCTGAGCAAGGGGATCTGAGCAAGGGGATCTGAGCAAGGGGATCTGAGCAAGGAGGATCTGAGCAAGGGGATCTGAGCAAGGTGGATCTGAGCAAGGGGATCTGAGCAAAGGGATCTGAGCAAGGGGATCTGAGCAAGGGGATCTGAGCAAGCCCCCAGGCTCCCCAGCCACTTGTATATACACAAAATGCCAGAGGTCACTTGGTCCAGTGGGCACTAAAGCTAACATGGAGCCACCCAATGGAAAGCCTTCTGCCAGGCTATGACCATCAAAGGCAGAGGCCAGGACCTCGTCTCTGGGGCAGCTTTTGTGCTCTGACCCCAGCTGGCATCTTGTTTACCAGACAGGCAAGGGCCTGGCCCCTTTGATCCTTTTCCTGCCTTGCCCTCTTGTTGTGGCAGGAAGGAGGGGAGAGGAAGGACCTGTCTAGACATCTTCAGGCCTGTCTGGATCTGTACTGGCCATGTGTCATGGCCTACCACCACAGTGAGCACACAGACTGATGGATTAGTTTCTTAACCATGGAAATCAAAGGTTAGAGGAGAGAGCCTGTTGTTGCCTGCCATTAAATTCACACTACAGAGTGCTTGTTAAGTTCTACCTGGATCCTACACAGTCTGAAAATCAGAGCCAAAGGTGAATGTGTCTTTGTCAGGAATAAACAAACGAAGAAAGAGTCAGAGAATTATAGAATTGTTTGGGTTAGAAAAGGCCTCTAAGATCATCAAGCCCAACAATGAACCCAACACCTCCATTGCTGCAGAAGCACCTGTGCAAGCAGGATGATGGCACAGAGCAGTGCCAGCCAAAACAGGACATGGCACAGAGCAGCACCAGCCAAAACAGGACATGGCACAGAGCAGTGCCAGGCAAAGCAGGACATGGCACAGAGCAGTGCCAGCCAAAGCAGGATGATGGCACAGAGCAGTGTCAGCCAAAGCAGGACATGGCACAGAGCAGTGCCAGCCAAAGCAGGACATGGCACAGAGCAGTGCCAGCCAAAGCAGGATGATGGCACAGAGCAGTGTCAGCCAAAGCAGGACATAGCACAGAGCAGTGCCAGCCAAAGCAGGACATGGCACAGAGCAGTGCCAGCCAAAGCAGGATGATGGCACAGAGCAGTGCCAGCCAAAGCAGGACATGGCACAGAGCAGCACCAGCCAAAGCAGGACATGGCACAGAGCAGTGCCAGCCAAAGCAGGACATGGCACAGAGCAGTGCCAGCCAAAGCAGGATGATGGCACAGAGCAGTGCCAGGCAAAGCAGGACATGGCACAGAGCAGTGCCAGCCAAAGCAGGATGATGGCACAGAGCAGTGCCAGCCTGCTCCCTGGGGTTGTGGGGTTGTGCTTTCCACCAGCACAGCCCCTGTGTGGCAGCCCCCTGCAGACTGTGTGCTGTGGCACGGGGATTTGTGTGTGCTCCTGGGCAACAGCCAGGTACAGCAAACACAAAATGATGTTGCTGTAAATAAGCTTTTCTGCTGGAGGGGTACCAGAAAAGGTCCAGGTGAGCAAAGCTGCCCAGAGAGCAGAGGGAAGCTGGGCAGAGCTGAGTGAAGATTCCCTTTTGATAACCACACTGTCCCCATGATCAATTCACTTCAGAGTTTTCCCAGCTAAAGCCAAGTGCCCACTTTGAGGGATCAGCTGTCAGCGTTCCTGGCTGTTCCACAATGGATTTATTCAGGTCACCATCACCGCTCCTCAGGCAACCACCCACTTCCAGCCCAGTGCCCAATGCTTTTGTCTCTCACAAGGAGATGTGCCAGCTAGCCCCCTCCTCTTGGCTGCCCTACCTTTGGAATGAAGAAACCAAGGCAAGTCACATCCAAAGCAGCATTGCCAGAGAGGTGATTCTGCCACTTTGCTCTGCTCTGCTGAGACCTCCCCTGGAGTGCTGTGTGCAGGTCTGGAGCCCTCAATACAGGAAGGACCTGGACCTGATGGAGAGGGTCCAGAGGAGGCCATGAAATGATCAGGGGGTTGGAGCAGCTCTGGTATGGGGACAGACTGAGGGAGCTGGGGGTGTTCAGCCTGGAGAAGAGAAGGCTCCAGGGAGACCTTAGAGCAGCCTGCCAGGACCTGAAGAGGCTGCAGGAAGGATGGAGAGAGACTGTTTGCAAAGGGCTGCAGGGACAGGACCAGGGCCAATGGCTTTTCCCCCACTGCTTTTCCCTCTGCTCCAATTTCATTCCAATAAATGCAGCTCAGCAGCCCTTCGATGTCATTTTTGCCTTCATTTACTCCAAGGGAATTATTTGAACTTTCTCACAGCCACCTCCTGCTGACCATGGTTGGTAAGGAGAGGACCAGGACATGACATGTCCCCAGCACAAGAAGGACACAGAGCTGCTGGAGTGAGTCCAGAGGAGGCCACAAAGATGCTCCAAGGGCTGGAGCAGCTCTGCTGTGAGGCCAGGCTGAGGGAGCTGGGGGTGTGCAGCCTGGAGAGGAGAAGGCTCCAGGGGGACCTCAGAGCAGCCTGCCAGGACCTGAAGGGATCCTGCAGGAAGGCTGAAGACGGAATTTTCCTGAGGGTGTCTAGAGACAGGCCAAGGGGGAATGGTTTGAAGCTGAGGCAGAGCAGGGTTAGGCTGGAGCTGTGGAAGAAATTCTTCAGTACAAGGGTGGTGAGACTCTGGCACAGGCTGCCCAGGGAGGTTGTGGATGCCTCCTCCTTGCAGGTGTTCAAGGCCAGGTTGGGTCAGGCCTTGGGCAATCAAGTCTAGTTGAGAGGTGTCCCTGCCCTTGGCAGGGGGTTGGAACTGGATGATGTTTAAGGTCCCTTCCAACCCAACCCATTCTGTGAATGAACTGTTGAGTTGTGAGGAGCTGGTACTGGAGTTGTGGGTCCAGGTTCTTCATGCTGATGGCTGTAGCTGCTGTCCCCTTTCCTAGTGACTTGCTAATCTTGCTGGCCTGCTGCCAGGATGCTCTGGAGGTTCAGTGCTGGGTATTTTTCCCCATGTGTGCTTCAGCAAGAGGGCTTCAGGCTTGGTGTGGAAAGCTGATCAGAATGCAGAGTAGAGGAAATAGAGCACAAAACCCACAGCCAGGCCAAGTGCTGCTACACAAAAGAACAGACAAAGAACCATTCAGAAAGGGGCCTGAGTACTTATTTAAGCCTGTGGGGATTTCTTTAACTGCAGTAAGTGATGACCCTGTGCCCAGAGCGATGCAAGTGCTTCTGTGTATCCAATACCTGTAACTCCTTTGGCTTCGTGCAGAAATTGAAGCATGTCCTTAGGCAGCCTGCTCAATAAAGGCTGCTGTGGCGATATGGTTATCAGAACAGCTTCTGTGTGAGGAGGCCCTGCCCACGGCAGGGGGTTGGAACTGGATGATCCTCGAGGCCCCTTCCAACCCTAACAATTCTATGATTCTTACCCAATCACTCCAGGTTCCAGGAGATCTTTCGACCTCTGGTCCCTCTGCTCAACCACGGTCAGAGCAAGATGCATAGAACCACATCCAACTGGGCTTTTAGTATCTCTAAGGATGGACACTCCACAGTTTCCCCAGGCAACCTGTCTCAGGGTTTGACCAGCCTCACGAAGAGAAGGGATATCACCGGTTCCCCGGCTTGGACATGGGGGCATTGCCGCAGGAGCGGTTCCAAGTTTCTCGGCAGCGGCGGGGAGCGGGGCTGTGCCGTGTGGCGACGCAGGCAGCGAGCGGGGCCGGGCGGAGCGGCCAGGCAGGGCTGTGCCATGTGCCTTGAGTCCGGGACACAGGCAGCGAGCGGGGCCGGGCGGAGCGGCCAGGCAGGGCTGTGCCATGTGCCTTGAGTCCGGGACACAGGCAGCGAGCGGGGCCGGGCGGAGCGGCCAGGCAGGGCTGTGCCATGTGCCTTGAGTCCGGGACACAGGCAGCGAGCGGGGCCGGGCGGAGCGGCCAGGCAGGGCTGTGCCATGTGCCTTGAGTCCGGGACACAGGCAGCGAGCGGGGCCGGGCGGAGCGGCCAGGCAGGGCTGTGCCATGTGCCTTGAGTCCGGGACACAGGCAGCGAGCGGGGCCGGGCGGAGCGGCCAGGCAGGGCTGTGCCATGTGCCTTGAATCCGGGACACAGGCAGCGAGCGGGGCCGGGCGGAGCGGAGAGGAGCCCTGTGGCTGTCAGCCGCGGAGCTCTCTCGGCACGCAGGCAGCGGCGGGGACGGAGAGGCACCGGAGCTATGCAGAGTAGGCAGTGCGGAGCGGCGGGGAAGGCGGCGAGCGGAGCCGAGCAGCTTCCTCCGGCCCCCTGCTCCCTCCTGCTTCCCTGGAAGCCCGCCGGTTTTCCTCCCCCGACCATCCCTGCACGGCCGTCGCGGGGCAGGGCAGCCACCGCCAGGGCCATGCAGAGTATCCTGTGCCCACTCACCCCTCAGGCAATGCGAACACTTGGGGGGGCTCACAGGACACCACAACTGGATGCAATACTCGAGGTGGGGTCTCAGCAGAGCAGAGCAGAAGGGCAGAATCACCTTTCTTGCCCTGCTCTCCATTCCTCTAGACTCAGCCTAGCCTAATGGCCATCGTGGTGTTAGGTCAGTGGTTGGACTCAATGATCTTGGAGGTCTTCTCCAACCAAAACAAGTCCATGACTCTGATTCTAGGAACATCCAAGTCACTCACTCTGCATTACTGGATGCTGCAGCCCAGTCACTTGCTTCAGAAGGCAGCAGCTCGGCATTCCCTTACACTCAAGCTCACTCTGAATCAGTTCCAACACTTTGCTGAGCACGTGTGCAGCAAACTGCTAATGGCAGGCCAAAAGAAAAAGGCAGAGAGAACTTTCTCTGGGCCTGGGAAATCGATTCTGCCATACCTGTGGCCAATGTCCTCATTTAGAATTGTTAGCACCATGGCAGTGCTTGAGCTCAGTGTTGCTTTCAGCTCCAACCCCCCCAAACCATCTCACCAACCAACAGAAGCAAACACCTCCATCCTTTCTGACCTGAGAAAAAGAATGCCTTGTACAGCATTTGGGAATCGACTGTCAGCGTTCTCCATCCACTCGAGCTGCTGGGCCTGTCCTCTGCACCTGCTCTGGGCTCGGTGCCCAGCGCTGAGGGACAAAGCTGGGAGAGGAACAGCTTTGTTCCTGTTCACAGCTGCTTGCTGCCAGAATGAGCTGTCAGGAAGCAGTGACAGTAGAAATGAGGTGTGGAAGGGAAGAGACCAAGCGATCTACAACACTCCAGCCAGCTCATGTAATTGATTGTAGGGAAGTGACTGAGGTCATTCAAGCATCTCCTGCACCCAACTCCTCCTCTACAGTGGTGATTCCTCACTTCTGCCTCCTGGGATTTCTTGATCACCATCTATTGTAAGCAGCACTTTGATTCTGTGGATGTCACGAGTGCTTCTGCTAAAGAACAAGAGGTTAAGCAGGCCCTTGGAAGAAGCAGTCCAGAAGAATGCTGCAGCAGAAGGGGAAGTGTTTTATTAACAGATCTCCATCCCTGCTTTCCCTGTGCACCAGGGAACAGCACTTCCCAGTGCACCACTACCTGCTGTGTATCACTGAAGGCACCTGGCTGAACCAAGCAGGCTCAGCAGGGTAGCTGATGGTTACGTGCAAGCACCTCCTGGAGGGTCCACACAGAAGCAGAACCCAGACAAGATCAGACAGGACACAGCACCACTCAGGCTGAACACAGCTGAACTGATGCAGCTTTGGGAAGGAGAGGGAAAGAAACCTGAACCATTCAAAGGCCTGCAGCCCAGTCCAACTGGGGGAAAAGCATCAATACCAGATCAGTGCATGTGGTGGTGAGGCCATGACACATGGCCAGTACAGATCCAGACAGGCCTGAAGATGTCTAGACAGGTCCTTCCTCTCCCCTCCTTCCTGCCACAACAAGAGGGCAAGGCAGGAAAAGGATCAAAGGGGCCAGGCCCTTGCCTATCTGGTAAACAAGATGCCAGCTGGGGTCAGAGCACAAAAGCTGCCCCAGAGACGAGGTCCTGGCCTCTGCCTTTGATGGTCATAGCCTGGCAGAAGGCTTTCCATTGGGTGGCTCCATGTTAGCTTTAGTGCCCCACTGGACCAAATGACCTCTGGCATTTTGTGTATATACAAGTGGCTGGGGAGCCTGGGGGCTTGCTCAGATCCCCTTGCTCAGATCCCCTTGCTCAGATCCACCTTGCTCAGATCCCCTTGCTCAGATCCACCTTGCTCAGATCCACCTTGCTCAGATCCACCTTGCTCAGATCCCCTTGCTCAGATCCCCTTGCTCAGATCCCCCTTGCTCAGATCCCCTTGACTCAGATCCCCTTGCTCAGATCCACCTTGCTCAGATCCCCTTGCTCAGATCCCCTTGCTCAGATCAACCTTGCTCAGATCCCCTTGCTCAGATCCCCTTGCTCAGATCCACCTTGCTCAGATCCCCTTGCTCAGATCCACCTTGCTCAGATCCACCTTGCTCAGATCCACCTTGCTCAGATCCACCTTGCTCAGATCCCCTTGCTCAGATCCCCTTGCTCAGATCCCCTTGCTCAGATCCACCTTGCTCAGATCCACCTTGCTCAGATCCCCTTGCTCAGATCCCCTTGCTCAGATCCCCTTGCTCAGATCCCCTTGCTCAGATCCACCTTGCTCAGATCCCCTTGCTCAGATCCCCTTGCTCAGATCCACCTTGCTCAGATCCACCTTGCTCAGATCCCCTTGCTCAGATCCACCTTGCTCAGATCCCCTTGCTCAGATCCCCTTGCTCAGATCCACCTTGCTCAGATCCCCTTGCTCAGATCCCCTTGCTCAGATCCACCTTGCTCAGATCCCCCTTGCTCAGATCCACCTTGCTCAGATCCCCTTGCTCAGATCCACCTTGCTCAGATCCACCTTGCTCAGATCCACCTTGCTCAGATCCACCTTGCTCAGATCCACCTTGCTCAGATCCCCTTGCTCAGATCCACCTTGCTCAGATCCCCTTGCTCAGATCCCCTTGCTCAGATCCACCTTGCTCAGATCCACCTTGCTCAGATCCACCTTGCTCAGATCCACCTTGCTCAGATCCGCCTTGCTCAGATCCCCCTTGCTCAGATCCCCCTTGCTCAGATCCCCTTGCTCAGATCCCCTTGCTCAGATCCACCTTGCTCAGATCCCCTTGCTCAGATCCCCTTGCTCAGATCCCCCTTGCTCAGATCCCCCTTGCTCAGATCCCCTTGCTCAGATCCACCTTGCTCAGATCCCCTTGCTCAGATCCTCCTCGCTCACATCTGCCTTGCTCAAGCCCTGCTCACATCTGCTGCAGCCTCTCCTCACTTCAAGCCTTGTCTTCTCCAGTGTCCTGCCTTGCTTCCAGTGCCTGGTCCAGAGCCCTGGGATAAAGCCTGAGCCTGGAACTGGATTACAAACCGACAGTTTCTGGAGCCTGTCAGCAGAGAGAGCGAGCCAGGGACCATCTCCACATTCCCACTCTGACCCTCGTGAGTAAGCCCTGGCCTGCTCATGTTTTCCTAAGGGTTATTGGTTGGCCTTTGGTTTATCAGTGGGTGAAGCTATTTGTGTCATAGCTTTTTCCAGTCTCTGAACTCTCTAAATTGTGTCAAAATTGCCATTAAGCATCCTGGAAGAATTCATGACCCAATAGAACCTGTAAATAATTCTGTCAGGTTTTGTACAGAGTTTTATTTTCCCAAAACCTCACCCAAAAACTAACTATAATTCTCACCTTGTTAATTTAACCCAAACTAATACAGTGCAGTGCTAGAAGCTAAAGAAATGGTAGTCAGGCTTCTTCCTCAGGATCAGCTTTGTTTGCTGCCCAACAAGATCCTCAATAATGAACAACAATTGCAACTTTTTTCTGTGATTGCCTGAGCACTTACCAAGTCCAACACTACACCTCAGCAGAGCTTCTAGCAGCTGCAAGCAAAGCTACAGTTCAGCTTAGGTCTCCAAAGCAGTCATGTAAACCCCCCAAACACTGAAATGTTTTGAAGGTGCTGGAGCCCCGGAGCAGGCTGCCCAGAGAGGTTGTAGAGTCTCCTTCTCTAGAGACGCTCAAGACGCAGCTGGATGCGACCTGCCCTGGGTGCCCCTGCTCTGGCAGGGGGTTGGACTCAATGACTGTGAGACCCTGAGGGTCTGGGCGGTCTCAAAGAGTGAAGGGTGGGCGTGCACACAGCACTCTGCACAGCCCCGGGGGCTTCCAGGGAAGCAGGAGGAAGCAGCTCTGCTCCGCTATACTCCCCTACGCCACCGCCACCACTCTGCACTGCCTGTCCAGCACGGCCCTGGCACCTCTGGCCCCGGTGCTGCCTGCGTGCCGAGAGGGCTCCGTGGCAGGCATCCCCTTGGCACTGCCCTGTGGCCCCGGTGCTGCCTGCGTGCCGAGAGGGCTCCGCGGCAGGCATCCCCTTGGCACTGCCCTGTGGCCCCGGTGCTGCCTGCATGCCGAGAGGGCTCCGTGGCAGGCATCCCCTTGGCACTGCCCTGTGGCCCCGGTGCTGCCTGCGTGCCGAGAGGGCTCTGTGGCAGGCAGCCCGGACCGCCGGCCCCGCAGCATTCGGTCCCCACCGCTGCCTGCATCCCAGACTCAAGCCATGTGGCACTGCCCTGCTTCGAGCTGCCTGCAGCCTAGAGAGGACAACAACCATTCTGCTCAATACCCAGCTGCAGTTCTCCATTCCCCAAGCTTTAGAAGGCAAGCTGTCAAAAAAACCCCCCACAAAACACCAAACCAACCCCCCAAGCCCAACCAAACAGCAAAAAAACGAAACACAGACAAACAAAACCCACATCCAAACCAAACTAAAAGGTTGGAAGATCAGGAGAAGTGTAACTGCAGTGTTAACCAGGTCATTCAAGACCAATTATCATAGAACCATAGAATGGTTTGGGTCAGAAGAACCCTCCAAAAGTCATCTCAGTCCAACTCCCTTGCAGTCTGTAGGGACATTCTCCACTAGATCAGGTTGCTCAGAGCATTGTCCAGCCTGACCTTGAATATCTCCAGGGATGGGGCCTCCACCACCTCCCTAGGCAACATGTTGAGGGTTACAGCTCCCTCGTGGTGCAGAACTTGTTCCTCACATCTAATCTAAATCTGCTCTGCTCTCATTTCAAACCACTGGCCCTCATCCTGTCCCTGCAGGCCTCTGGGAACAGTCCCTCTGTGCAGCCTTCTCATAGCCCCTTCAGGTACTGGCAGGTAGCTCTAAGATCTCCCTGGAGCCTTCCTCTTCTCCAGGCTGAACACCCCCCCAGCTCCCTCAGCCTGTCCTTACAGGAGAGGTGTTCCAGCCCTCCAGTCATCTTTGTGGCCTCCACTGGACCCTCTCCATCAGCTCCAGGTCCTTCTTGTGGACACAGCCCTGCAGGTGAGGTCTCCCCAGAGCAGAGCAGAGCAGAGGGGCAGGATCCTCTCTCTCCAGCTCTGCCCACACTGCTTTGGATGCAGCCCAGGCTGCCCTTGGCCTTCTGTGCTGCCAGTGCCCATTGCTGGCTCCTGTCCAGCTTCTCCCCCACCAGCACCCCCAAGGCCTTCTCTGCAGGGCTGCTCTGAATGTCCTCAACCCCAGTCTGTATTGATAGTGAGGATTGTTCCTCACCCCCCCACCAGGTGCAGAACTTGCTCTTATTGACCCTCATGAAGTTCACCTGGGCACACCTCTCCAGCTTGACCAGGTCCCTCTGGATGCCATCCTGTCCCTTTAGCATCTTGACAGCACCATTCCAGGAAACTACTTAGACAAAAAGGCAAAGGTAGGAATTGAAATGGAAAAGCAGCAACAATTTCCCAAGTATGTGACCAAGTTTAATGATTCATCTGTGAAACACTTGACCATCAATAACAATTTCCTGGGCTGTGATGCCCAGAATGTTACTTCATAGGTGTTTTATACCAATATTTACAAAGGCTTTCAAAATTCTGTGGCACTAAACAAAACCAAGAAGAACTTAAAACTTTTAAGCTACAATGCTTAAAAAAATGTAAACAGTTTTATTTTACAGAGTTGTAAAATAGAAGAACTTTCCTAATGCAGCTTAAATTTGCTCTGCAAGGTGAATATAATCCTGGTGCCCACGAAGAAGGAATGAGAGAATTTGTTTGTTGTTTCTTTCTTTTTTTTTTTTTTTTGACACAAGTATTGTGCTCCAGTGTGCAAAACAAAAAAAAAAAAAGAGAGAAAAAAAAATATATAAGAAAGGAACCTAAAGTCCACAACAATTAAAAGACAACAACAACAAAAAAGTTTTCACCTCCTGAAGTTGAGAGATTTATAAAAACATTTACAGATGGTTGCTGATCCACCAAAAACCTGTAGAACTTAAAACTCCTGAACAACAGAACCACAGCTACTACAAATTCCAGATCTTTCTCAGGTGGAACTTTGAGCAAAGAGCAGGGTACATGATTCAGCATTTTTCCAGCCATGGCTCCAAACCTTCCTTTCCCCAGCCCTGTTTCTGACATGCAGTGGTCACAAGCACCACTGAAATCCTTTGACAAACATCCAGATGAGTGCATGGCACTAAAAGGCACACACATGTGTGAATACTTTGCAGTGCAGACACCTGTGCCCCTTCACAGTTACCCCAACCTCCCTTTTTCTTCCCCCCTTTTTCTTCCCTCCTCTGTGTAGGAAGTTCAGAGCCTAATGCTTGGCAGGATTTTCTTCCACATCCCTTCCTTTTCTACAAGACCAGGTGTCAACAGGTAGAAACTGCTCTCCCAAGATCCACTGTTTGAGTAGCCTTAAAAGAAAGATTCCCAACCAAACCAGCCTGTAACATTGTTCCATCAGACCCTTGCCTTCTGCCCACCTGACTTCTGGAGCTGCAACCCCCCAGTCCCAGAGCTTTCTGCTGGCAGCTGCAGGCCAATTAAAAGACACATTTCTTTTTGTTAATGAAGACTTTGATTGCTCCAGTGAAGTCAGCTGATAAAAGCACTTCTGTGTGATCTGTCTTCAGAGCTCCTAAAGAAGGGAAGAGAAGAAACTCTAAGTTCATGAAATAAAAATTTCCTCCAATCCCCCCTGCCATGGGCAGGGACACCTCTCAACTAGACTCAGCTGCTGAAGGCCTCATCCTGGCCTTGAACACCTTCAGGGAGAAGGCATCCACAACCTCCCTGGGCAGCCTGTTCCAGAGTCTCACCAACTTCCTATTGAAGACCTTCTTCCCAAGCTCCAGTCTAACCCTGCTCTCCCTCAGCTCCAAACCATTCCCCCTTGGCCTGTCTGCAGACACCCTCACGAAAATTCCCTCTGCAGCTTTCCTGCAGGATCCCTTCAGGTAAACATCATCAAGCTCTCACTGAGACATTTCTGCCTCTCTTACATCCCTGTTATCTAGCCAACACCTCAACATCATCTACATTTAGAAGGGCAACAAAGCTGGGGAAGGGTCTGGAGAGCAGGGCTGTGGAGGAGCAGCTGAGGGAGCTGGGGGCGTGTTGAGTGTGGAGAAGAGGAGGCTGATAGAGACCTCATTGCTCTCTACAGCTCCCTGAGAGGAGGCTGCAGCCAGGTGGGCGTTGGGTTCTTCTCCCTAGTCTCAGGTGACAGAAGGAGAGGAACTGTCCTGAAATTGTGCCAGGGGAGGGTTAGGTTGGAGAGGAGGAAAAATGTCTTTGGTGCAGGAGTGGTGAGGGATTGGCACAGGCTGCCCATGGAGGTGATAGAGTCCCCATCCCTGGAGGTGTTCAAGAAATGTGTGGCCATGGCAGTTGGGACCATGCTTTAGTGGCCATGGTGGGGTTGGGCTGATGGTTGATCTTGGAGGCCTTTTCCAACTCAAACAATTCCATGATTCTACATCCCTAGGAAAGGACTTCTTCATTCTATGTTGGTACAGCTGTTATGGCCCTACCACCACAACAGCTCTACCTCCTAACAGCTCAAATGTAAAAGGAATAATCCTCAAGCACAGAGGACAGCAGCTGTGGCCCTCAGTCCACACTCTCTCAGGGTTTAGGAATGCAGCAGCTGCCAGAGTGTTCAGCTGCTGAGGCAGGAACACATCCCCCTGCTGCCACTGCAAGCCTTTGTCTTCTCAAGAGCATCCCCCTCCCACACTCCATTCCTCAGGATCTTTTCCTCCTCAAGCAGAGCTCATCTACAACACCTACCAGAGGGGATGGTTTCTGATGCTTCAGAATCTTCTCCCTTGCTTTCAGCTTCTTGCTTTTCAGAAGACGTTTCCAGTGCCACCATCAAGCCAGGGTTGGGAGCAAAGATGGCAGAGGTGACCACTGCGTTGTGTGCTGCAGGGAGACAACCCAGCTGGGCCTACCTTCTGCCAAGGGCTGCTTCCCTTGGCAAGAGCAGGCATGCATGGTAGCAAACACCCAAGGACCCCAGTGCTGGTGGCACCACTGAAGCCAGCAGTCAAGGAGGAATTCAATTTTTAAGCCCCTGGAAGGTTTCTATCACCCCCTGACAGGTTTCTATCACCTGTAAGGTCTAAAATGAAGGTGTGCTAATCAAGATGTGCCAGCCAAGCACCCCACTCCTTCAGAAGCTCTGGCTGAAGAGGGACCAATTCTTAGCCACTCTGACTCCTGCCATCCCCACCATGCATCCATCCTGTGGACAAGGTGTTCTGACAGTCCCCTCATTGGAAATCCCCTCAGGATATCTTGCTAATAGCATGTTCAAACTACACGAACAGCACTGCTCAGCAAATGAGAACTAGGAGAGACCAATAATTTTTTCTTGAAACCATGGTCTGTGCTGAAGCTGAGGGCAGCAGCTGCTGTTTTACCTTTAATGCCTTCCCAGAAGTCGTTCCGGTCTCTCCTCACGGATGTAAACTTGCTCAGGTCATGGTAAGTGCTCCAAATATAAACATATTTATCTTCTGAGCCACTTACAATGTAGGTAAAGTCATGGCTGAAGAAGCAAAGAAGGACAGAGGTGACACTTCTTAGCTGCTCAGGTAACCATCCAGCTTGGCTTGCAGCTTTACAAGTGCTCAACTCCAAGGGATCCCTTATGTGGCTGTCAATGGCTCCGTGTCCAGGGGAGGCCAGGGACAAGCAGAGTCCCTCAGGGATCAGTCCTGGGACCAGTCTTGTTCAACATCTTTGTTGGTGCCATGGACAGAGGCATTGAGTGCACCCTCAGCGAGTTTGCTGATGACACTGGGGGGAATGGAACAAAGCTGGAAGTGGGGAGATTCAGACTGGACTTGAGGAAGAAGTTCTTCCCCATGAGAGTGGTGAGAGCCTGGAATGGGTTGTCCAGGGAGGTGGTTGAGGTCCCATCCCTGGAGGTGTTTGCAGCCAGGCTGGATGAGGCTCTGGCCAGGCTGCTGTAGTGTGAGGTGTCCCTGCCCATGGCAGGGGGGTTGGAACTGGATGAGCCTTGTGGTCCCTTCCAACCCTGACTGATTCCATGATTCTAATGACTCAGAGATATCCACAACCCTTCAATGAATGCATGCAGGCTCCGGGATGCTCTCCCTCCTGGAGCCAAACCAGCTGTCCTGAGGAGCACAGAGAAGCTGTCCTGCAGCTGGAGCAGGCACAAGGGTTAGTCTGACAGCTCCACTCAGCAACAAGAAGATGGCATCCTCTGCAAGTGCACTTTGCATCTGCTTGAGACTGGGAGCTGTGTGAACATCTGAGCCTCTGCAGCAGGAACTGCTTACAATCCAATCAGCAAACACAAAAGTTTCACAGAGGTGGAAGATGAGAGCCATTCAGGGTGATTGTGGCCAGAGGAGCACACAATGCACACTGCAGAGACAAACAGCACCTGCAAAGCCAGCCCAGGGTATTTAAGTTACCTGCTTCAGCACTATGCCACGTTGCTGAACTCTGGTGCTAACTGTGCTACAGCCCTGCAAGTAGAGATAGAATCATAGAATTGTCAGGGTTGGAAGGGACCTCAAGGCTCAGCCAGTCCCAACCCCCTGCCATGGGCAGGGACACCTCACACCACAGCAGGTTGCTCACAGCCACATCCAGCCTGGCTGCAAAAACCTCCAGGGATGAGGCTTCCACCACCTCCCTGGGCAACCTCTGCCAGTCTCTCACCACCCTCATGGGGAACAACTTCTTCCTAACATCCAATCTCAATCTCCCCACTTCTAGTTTTGCTCCATTCCCCTCAGTCCTATCACTCCCTGACACCCTCAAAAGTCCCTCCCCAGCTTTCTTGGAGCCCCCTTCAGATCCTGGAAGGCCACCAGAAGGTCTCCTGGGAGCCTTCTCCTCTCCAGACTGCACAACCCCAACTCTCTCAGGCTGTCTCCAGAGCAGAGCAGCTCCAGCCCTCTGCTCATCCTCGTGGCCCTTCTCTGGACACCTTCCAGCACCTCCAGATCCTTCCTGGAACAGAGGCTCCAGAACTGGACACAGAGCTCCAGGTGTGGTCTCAGCAGAGTGGAGCAGAGGGGCAGAATCCCCTCCCTGGCCCTGCTGGCTATGCTTTGAGAAATTAATCTTGAGAAGAGGACAAGATGACCTCCAGAGGTCCCTCTCAACCCCAGCCATTCTATGAAACACTGGGTTTAAGATGCTTTCAGAGGCCAACAGCTGACCATCAAGACATTATTCCTGAAGCACTGCTGCCCTCCTCTGCTCCAACATCCAGGTTAAACAGATAACACAGGCATTCTTCCCCTGCAGTCTCTGCAAGCCTCAGAGGGAAGAGGACAAACATTCCCCTCCCTCTACTCCTTCTCTTGTACTTGCTTAAACTCCAGGGTTTCCAGGACAGACCCAGGAAGAAACTCAGAAAAGCATCTGAGGCCAGTACAAAGGAAGAAGGATTCCAGCTCAGGCTGTTTCCTGACAGAGTGACCAACAAACAGCCTTGGGCCACAGATGGGTGACCAACACATGTACAGCACCACCTGACAACAATCAAGGTAATAAACCCCATTTGTCATGGAGAAAATGTGGAGGCAGCCCCAGCAGTGCTGGCAGAGCAACAGCCTTGCATTGTGCTTGCCATCAGCAGCTCTGAGTCAGCCAGGACAGAGGCCAATGGGATGAGATTGATCAAGGCTAAGGGCAGGGTTCTACACTTTGGCCACAACAACCCCAGGCAGTGCTCCAGGCTGGGGACAGAGTGGCTGAGAGCAGCCAGGCAGAGAGGGACCTGGGGGTGCTGGGTGACAGCAGCTGAACAGGAGCCAGCAGTGTGCCCAGGTGGCCAGGAGAGCCAATGGCATCCTGGCCTGGATCAGCAATAGTGTGGCCAGCAGGAGCAGGGAAGTCATCCTGCCCTGTGCTCAGCACTGCTCAGGCCACACCTTGAGTGCTGTGTCCAGTTCTGGGCTCCTCAGTTCAGGAGAGATGTTGAGATGCTGGAAGGTGTCCAGAGAAGGGCAATGAGGCTGGGGAGGGGTCTGGAGCACAAGGCTGGGGAGGGGTCTGGAGCACAAGGCTGGGGAGGGGTCTGGGGCACAAGGCTGGGGAGGGGTCTGGAGCACAAGGCTGGGGAGGGGTCTGGAGCACAAACCCTGTGAGGAGAGGCTGAGGGAGCTGGGGGTGTTCAGCCTGGAGAAGAGGAGGCTCAGGGCAGACCTCATTGCTCTCTACAACTACCTGAGGGGAGGTTGTAGCCAGGTGGGGGTTGGGCTCTTCTCCCAGGCACCCAGCAGCAGAACAAGAGGACACAGTCTCAAGCTGTGCCAGGGGAGGTCTAGGCTGATGTTAGGAGGAAGTTCTTCCCAGAGAGAGATTTGCCATTGGGATGTGCTGCCCAGGGAGGTGGTGGAGTCACCATCCCTGGAGATGTTCAGCAGAAGCCTGGATGAGGCACTCAGTGCCATGGTCTGGTTGATTGCTTAGGGCTGGGTGATAGGTTGGGCTGGATGAGCTTGGAGGTCTCTTCCAACCAGGCTGATTCTATGACAGTGCCTGGAGTTGGCTACAGGTGACTCCCAGACCTGCAGCATTACACTCAGAGTACAGAGGGAAGTTTGCTGAGGAGAGGGGAGCCTCCTGCTTGGGCTCTTTCTGCTTCTGCTCTTCCTGTTGCTGCTCCTCCTCCTGCCCCCAAAAACTGTTCTCCCCTTTGTTGTGAACCTTTGCTGGGCTTCATATAGAATCATAGAATGGTCTGGGCCAGAAGGGACCTACAAAGCTCATCCAAGTCCAACCTCCCCACAGTCAGCAGGGACACCTCCACTGGATCAGGTTGCCCAGAGCCCTGTCCAGCCTCACCTTGAACAGCTCAAGGGATGGAGCCTCAACCACCTCCCTAGGCAACCTGTTCCAGTGTTCCACCACTCTCACAGTGAAGAACTTGTTCCTCACATCCAATCTCAATCTGCTCTGCTCTAGTTTGAAGCCATTGCTCCTGGTCCTGTCCCTGCAGGCCTTTGCAAACAGTCTCTCTCCAGCCTTCTTGTAGCCCCTTCAGGTCCTGGCAGGCTGCTATTAGGTCTCCCCAGAGCCTTCTCTTCTCCATTCTGAACACCCCCAGCTCCCTCAGCCTGTCCTCACAGCAGAGCTGCTCCAACCCCCTGATCATTTTGTGGCCTCCTCTGGACCCTCTCCATCAGGTCCAGGTCCTTCCTGTATTGAGGGCTCCAGACCTGCACACAGCACTCCAGGGGAGGTCTCAGCAGAGCAGAGCAAAGTGGCAGAATCACCTCTCTGGCTCTCTGGCAATGCTGCTTTGGATGCAGCCCAGGCTGTGATTTGCCTTCTGTGCTGCAGTCTCACACTGCCTGCTCCTGGCCAGCTTCTCCCCCACCAGCACCCCCAAGTCCTTTTCCTCAGGGCTGTTTCTCTCCCCTCCTCCCCCAGTCTGTATTGACAGTGAGGATTGTTCCAGCCCAGGGGCAGAACCCTGCCCTTGCTCTTGTTGAACCTCAGGAGCTTCACCTGGGCACCACCTCTGCAGCCTGTCCAGGTCCCTCTGGATGCCCTCCTGTCCCTCTGGTGTATCAACAGCACCACTCAGCTTGGGGTCATGTGCTGATGGTGCCTGGATCCCTCTGTCTATAGCCCTGATAGAAATATGGAATGGTACAGGTCCCATGGTACCCCTGAGGGACATCACTGTCACTGCTCTCCAGCTGGACTTCAAGCCACTGAGCACCACCCTCTGGATGTGACCATCCAGCCAGTTCCTTATCCACTGAGCATCCACCCAGCAAATCCACATCTCTGCAACCTGGGCAGCAGGATGCTGTGGGGACAGAGTCAAAAGCCAGAGAGATCACATCCAGAGGTCCTCCCTGATCTACTGCCATAGTCACTCTATCATAGAAGGCTACAGGGTTAGTCAGGCAGGACCTGCCCCTAGTAAGGCCATGCTGGCTGTCCTGAATCACCTCCCTGCCCTTCATGTGTCTCAGCTTAGCATCTAGGATGACCTGTTCCATGATTTTCCCAGACACAGAGGTGAGGCTGACAAGGTTGGTAGTTCCCAGAGTCTTCCTTTCTACCCTTTTTAGAAATGCTGTGATGGTTCCTTCCTTCCAGTCCCCAGGGACCTCACCTGACTGCCAGGACTTCTCAAATATCATGGAGAGTGGCCTGGCAACCACATCAGCCAATTCCCTCAGGACTCTGGGATGTTCATAACTTTGTATACTTTATATAGACATGAGTATTGATTTGGCTCTTTCACTGAATCCATTTTTATTTCAACCTGTGAGGGTCTTCTCTCCTTTTCCTGCTTCCCCTCCTTTCCAGAGGAGGCATCACCAGGTGACAGAGCAGCTGCTGGAGCTCAGCCCCAGATGTGGGCTAAACACAGACAGGCAGCAGAACCTCTCTTTCCCTTGGTGTTGTGAGCCAAGTGACATCTGAGAGGCTCAGCCTCATGCCAAGGCACACACAGATTATTTAAACAAGAAAGAGCCCCTGGGCTTCAGCCACAGCACCTCCCAAACCCAACCATGCCACTGGGCCCAGGCTGTCTTACCTGAAGCTGGCTTTGATTTGGCTGCTGCTGTTGACATAACCTTTGTATTTCATAGATAAAGACAGATCTCTGAGGTCATACAGCCTGATTCTGGAATCATTGGATGTCACTAGTATCTACAGAAGAAACAAACAAGAGTTTAGGAATGGAAGCCATTAGCATGCCCAAGAAGGAGCACCAGAGCAAGTCAGAATCCCAGTTATTTTCAGTTTTAAAACTTACACAGACCAAGAAGAGCCCCAGAGAAGCAGAACAAGATTTAGGACAGTGACAATTTTCTCTCTCTGTCTTCTGTCAGACAGAACCCAGCTTCAGTGTCTACATGATCCTGACTGGTGTGAAGCAGAAGAGCTGCTCCTTACTGCACTCAAATGTGGGCTCAGAGAGCACTCATCAGTTTGCAGAGGGTATTCTGGAGCACAGTGCACAATAATGGAGCTGTTCTAGTCAGGCAAATGTCTGTCTCCAACCTTAGGGGTTGAAGAGAGGTGGGGAAGGTCTCTTTTCCCTACTAAGAAATGATAGAATGAGAGGAAATAGCCTCAAGTTGCCCCAGGGGAGGTTTAGGTTGGATAATAGAAGAAACTTCTTGACTGCAAGGGTTCTGAAAGCCTGGCACAGGCTGCCCAGGGAGGTGGTTGAATGCCCATCCCTGGAGGTGTTTCAGAGAGGCAGAGCTGTGGTGCTGAGGGCCATAGTTGAGCACCAGCCTCGTTAGAGTTAAGAGAATGGTTAGGCTGGGTGCTCTGAAAGGGCTTTCCCAACCAGAATGATTCTGTGATTCCATCAATCAGGAAGCACAGCCCAGAGGCTGTTATCTGCTGTATCAACAACTTGGGCTCCTCTTGCCTGATGCAAGTTTGCTTCTTGGTCACTTATTCCAGACAGCTGAAATGAATCAGAGCAGAGCAGTCTATGGAAGGGTTGCCAGGAGGCCTAAGGGCACTCAGCTGAGCAGCCCTGTCATGGTGTCCTGGAAGTGGAGTAACCTGCAGGTGAGCAGCATCCAGATGACACTAGAAGAGCACAGCAGAGTAGCACTCAACTCCTGACCTCTGCTCACCTCAACATCTGTGCAACAAGGCTGGGACAGCTCTCAGGACACCTTCACCACCAGATTACAGAATTCCCTCTTTGCTTTCCAAGGCATTCCTGCTAAGCTGGGTTTTCTTACCTCTCCTAAGATGCCAACACAACTGCAAACCCAAAGGCACCATCATTTCTGAAGCTCCTGCAGGTCATTTTTGTGCCATTGGGAAGGGTACAACAGAGGTGGTAGCAGCTGGTGATCTGCTCTGCTCTGAGCTGCTCCAGCTGCTGGCCCTACAGCATCCCTGAAACTTTATGGACCAGTGAGAAATTCTCCAGCTTTAGATTATCAGCTTGATGTTCAGCAGTATGTTCTTTGCTGGATGAGAATGTGAGCATTTCACACAACCACAGAATGGCAGAGGTTGGAAGGGACCTCCAGAGATCATCCAGTCCAACCCCCCTGCCAGAGCACCCAGGGCAGGCCACACAGGAACACATCTGGGTGGGTTTTGAAGATCTGCAGAGAAGGAGACTCCACAACTTCTCTGGGCAGCCTGCTCCAGGGTTCCAGCACCCTCACTGTGCCCCTTGTCCTATCACTGGGCATCACTGAGCAGAGCCTGGCTCCATCCTCCTGACAGCCACCCTGCAGATATTTGTAGAATTATAAGGTTCCTTCTCAGTCTTCTCTTCTCCAGAGTACAAGGCCCCAGATCCCTCAGCCTTTCCTCATCAGACAGATGTTCCAGTCCCTTCAGCATCCTTGTAACTTATATTGGACTCCCTCCAGTAATTCCCTGTGCCTCTTGAACTGGGCAAGTCCAGGAGTGGGCACAGTACTCCAGATATGGTCTAACTAGAGCAGAGTGGAGAGGAAGGAGAACCTGCTGGCCACACTCTTCTTAATGCACCCCAGGAACCCACTGGCCTTCTTGGCCACCAGGGCAAATTGCTGTCTCATGCAGAACTTATTACCAACCAGGACATTTCACAACTGAAGAGCTCAGTTTAGACTGAAGAGAAGCAGAAGGACTGCTTCTGAACAACAGAGCACACTTCTCTGGATCACAGCTTCTGAGCTTCCAGCATTCTTTCAGCTTCTGTATGAAGCACATTTCTAAAGGAATATTAAATTTGAGAGAGGTTCATTGTACCCAAAGAAATTTTCACTGAAAGGGTGGTGAGACACTGGAACATGTTGCCCAGAGAGGTTGTGAATTCCTCCTCCCTGGAGGTGTTCAAGGTCAGGTTCAAGGCCTTGGACAACCTGGGCTAATGGGAGGTGTCCCTGCCCATGGCAGAGGGTTGGAACTGGATGAGCTTTAAATGAAATAAAAATATCTATGCTACACAAGTCACCCAACAGACACCCTGTGACAGTATTTTTATGTCTTTTCTTCACAGAATCATCACAGAATGGCTCAGGTTAGAAGAATCATCAGAGATCACCTACTCCAACCACCCTGCCATGGGCAGGGACACCTCTCAACTAGACTCAGCTGCTCAGGGCCTCATCCAGCTTAAGCCTGAACACCTAGAGGAGGCATCCACAACCTCCCTGGGCAGCCTGTGCCAGAGTCTCACCACCCTCATGCTGAAGAACTTCTTCCTCAGCTCCAGTCTAACCCTGCTCTGCCTCAGCTTCAAACCATTTCTCCCTGGCCTGCTGTGGTAGTGTGGGTTAAAACCACCACTCCTGTCTCTAGAAATCCTCATGAATGCTCCCTCTGCAGCCTTCCTTAGGATCCCTTCAGGTATTGGAAAGCAGCTCTAAGGTCTCCCCTTAATGATTTCTAAGATCCTTAATTATTTTTAATGTCCTTACTCAAGGGATCAGGCCCAGCCAGCATGGATTCAGGAGGGGCAGGTCCTGCCTGACCAACCTGATCTGCTTTTATGATCAGGTTACTGTCTGGTGAATGCAGGGCAGGCTGTGGATGTAGTCTGCCTGGACTTCAGCAAAGCCTTTGACACTGTCTGCCACAAGAAGCTCCTGGCCAAGCTGGCAGCTCGTGGTTTGAACAGATTCACTCTGAAATGGGTCAAGAACTGGCTGGAGGGCTGTGCCCAGAGAGTGGTGGTGAATGGTGCCACATCCAGCTGGCAGCCAGGCACTAGTGGTGTCCCCCAGGGATCAGTGCTGGGCCCCATCCTGTTCAATATCTTTATTGATGATGGAGATGAAGGAATTGAGTCCATCATCAGTAAGTTTGCAGATGACACCAAGTTAGGAGCAGGAGTTGATCTGTTGGAGGGTAGGAGGGCCCTGCAGAGGGCCCTGGACAGGCTGGCTGGGTGGGCAGAGGCCAATGGGATGAGATTGATCAAGGCTAAGTGCAGGGTTCTACACTTTGGCCACAACAACCCCAAGCAGTGCTCCAGGCTGGGCACAGAGTGGCTGGAGAGCAGCCAGGCAGAGAGGGACCTGGGGGTGCTGGGTGACTGCAGCTGAACAGGAGCCAGCAGTGTGCCCAGGTGGCCAAGAAGGCCAATGGCATCCTGGCCTGGATCAGGAATAGTGTGGCCAGCAGGACAAGGGAGGTTATTCTTCCCCTGTGCTCAGCACTGGCCAGGCCACACCTTGAGTGCTGTGCCCAGTTCTGGGCTCCTCAGTTCAAGAGAGATGTTGAGATGCTGGAAGGTGTCCAGAGAAGGGCAACGAAGCTGGGGAGGGGTCTGGAGCACAAGGCTGGGGAGGGGTCTGGAGCACAGCCCTGTGAGGAGAGGCTGAGGGAGCTGGGGGTGTTCAGCCTGGAGAAGAGGAGGCTCAGGGCAGACCTCATTGCTGTCTACAACTACCTGAGGGGAGGCTGTAGCCAGGTGGGGGTTGGGCTCTTCTCCCAGGCAAGCAGCAGCAGAACAAGAGGACACAGTCCCAAGCTGTGCCAGGGGAGGTATAGGCTGGAGATTAGGAGGAAGTTCTTCACAGAGACAGAGATTTGCCATTGGGATGTGCTGCCCAGGTGGAGTCACCATCCCTGGAGATGTTCAGGAGAAGCCTGGATGAGGCACTCAGTGCCATGGTCTGGTTGATTGGATAGGGCTGGGTGATAGGTTGGACTGGATGAGCTTGGAGGTCTCTTCCAACCTGGTTGATTCTATGATTAATGATCTTTAAGGTCCCTTCCAACCCAAGCCATTCTCTGACCAGTAAGCATTCTCCCACCTTCACATTTCTCACAGCATTATGTCAGAAAATATTCTGTTTCCCCACAATTTAACCCTGGATCAGTCCAACCCAGCAAAAAGCAGAGCTCATTTTACACTTCAGATCGAAGCCAGTGACTACAAACAAGTCTGAGCTCAAGCATTAGGTAGAAATAATCAGAGCAAAGCTCCACTTAAAGACAGTACCTTGTTCTCTCCAGGCAGGGGTTCAATGCCAGTGATTTTCCTTCCAACCCTATTCCTGCCCCTGGTGGAACGCACGTGGATCTGAGTATGGTACTTGAGGTGCTGAAAAGACATTCAAAACACATCCTGATCTGAAAGGACTCTGGGGAAAACTTCCTCTTGCTTCACACCTCCTGAGAGGTTTGCTTCTTGCTCTTTCAGCAAGCAGAGCTTTTCAGTCTGGCTGAGCTGCAAGCCAAGGGCAGAGCCCCAGTGGGATAGCTTTAAGACTATGTCTTTAATTTCTTTTCACAAAGTTCGAGCAGAAAAGTGAAAGAATGTAAATAAATCACTATTGGGTGTAAGAAAGCAAAATAATGATTATTCTGAACACTTCCACTGGAGGGATAGAAATGTTTAAGAGTCAGTACTCAAAACAAGATCAGTCAGTCTCACTCTGCTCTGATCTTCTCCTCTGGCTGGACAGAACACTCACCCCTGCATACTGACCCCGACAAGCTAAGCCTCCCTGCTTCTTCTTTCCCTCTTTGCCTGCTTTGGGAAGTGGGGGGGGAGAGGGGGGAAAATAAGAAAGAAAGAAGCATGCAGGGGGGAGGCCAGGGGGCTTTGTTGTGTTTTTCTGTTGATTGTAACTATGTGTGGATGTTGTGAATAGTGTGTACTTGTACACATTCACTGCATTTCATCAGAGATTGTAGTTTTGCCTGTCAAAACAGCTTCATTTATTTCCAGACTGAGCTATCCTGGTAGCTGGCAGCTGTGGGAGGGGGATTCCAACTGTGATGGTTTTAAGACTGTCTCTTTAATTTTTCTTCACAAAGTTCAAGCAGAGAAAGTGAAAGAATGTAAATAAATCACTACTGGGTGTAAGAAAGTGAAATAATGATTATTCTAAACACTTCCATTGCAGAGACAGAAATGTTTAAGAAATTTTACTCAAAACAAGGTTAGGGAGTTGGGCAGTCTCAGCTTGCTGGGCTTCTGTCTGCCTGCTGCTTCTTTTCTGGCTGAAAGATAACCTTGACAAGCCAAGTCTAACAGCCTCTCTGCTTCTTGACTCTCTGCCTTCGGCCAGGGGGTCTGTGGGGGAGTCCTTCTGACTGGGGGAAGTAGGCCCCTTGGGGAAGAAGCACAGCCCTTGGAGGGGAGGGGAAGCAGGGGGCTTGGTTGTGCTTTTCAGTTGATTGTACCTCTCTGTGAATGTTGTGACTCGTGTCTATTGGCACATATTCATTGCATTTCACCAGAGACTGTAGATTTGCTTGTCATTACAGCTTGCGTTTGCTTCCAGCCTGAGCTAGCCTGGTCGTTGTCGGTCTCTGGTCGTTGTCGGTGTGGAGGGGGATTCCAGCCCTCACCCTGTTACACCAACCTGCTACAGGCAGGCAGCGGTTACCTCGGTGTCGTAGAAGATGCAGCGCCCGTCGTAGGTGCCGATGACGGCGTACTTCCCGTTCTGGCAGAAGTTGGCTGCTGTGATCAGCTTTGTCTGCCCATCCACTTCGTTCCACAAGGCCACCTTCTTGTCAGGAATATTCCACAGGCGCAGCTTCCCATCCAAGGAGCCACTCAAGAAGTACCTGTCGTCCTGTGAGGAGACACTGCCTGAAGCACCGCCGGCCTCACAGGAACTGCTCCGGGACTCACAGCTCTCACTTGCTGTGGCCACACAAAAACGGATTCTGACTGATAAAGTGAGGAACTGCTCTGGGACTCAGAGCTCTCACTTGCTGTGGCCACACAAAAATGGATTCTAGTTGATAAAGTGAGGAACTGCTCTGGGACTCAGAGCTCTCACTTGCTGTGGCCACACAAAAACGGATTCTGACTGATAAAGTGAGGAACTGCTCTGAGACTCAGAGCTCTCACTTGCTGTGGCCACACAAAAACGGATTCTGACTGATAAAGTGAGGAACTGCTCTGGGACTCAGAGCTCTCACTTGCTGTGGCCACACAAAAATGGATTCTGACTGATAAAGTGAGGAACTGCTCTGGGACTCAGAGCTCTCACTTGCTGTGGCCACACAAAAATGGATTCTGACTGATAAAGTGAGGAACTGCTCTGGGACTCAGAGCTCTCACTTGCTGTGGCCACACAAAAATGGATTCTGACTGATAAAGTGAGGAACTGCTCTGGGACTCAGAGCTCTCACTTGCTGTGGCCACACAAAAATGGATTCTGACTGATAAAGTGAGGAACTGCTCTGGGACTCACAGCTCTCACTTGCTGTGGCCACACAAAAACGGATTCTAGTTGATAAAGTGAGGAACTGCTCTGAGACTCAGAGCTCTCACTTGCTGTGGCCACACAAAAATGGATTCTGACTGATAAAGTGAAGAACTGCTCTGAGACTCAGAGCTCTCACTTGCTGTGGCCACACAGAAATGGATTCTAGTTGATAAAGTGAGGAACTGCTCTGGGACTCAGAGCTCTCACTTGCTGTGGCCACACAGAAATGGATTCTAGTTGATAAAGTGAGGAACTGCTCTGGGACTCAGAGCTCTCACTTGCTGTGGCCACACAAAAATGGATTCTGACTGATAAAGTGAGGAACTGCTCTGGGACTCAGAGCTCTCACTTGTCATGGCAATGCACAGCATCAGCTGAAGGAACTGCCCCAGACCCTGCAGCACAGAGCCTTTTGGACTGGCTTCATAGCAAATTGCATCACAGCTTAACCACAGCAAAGCTGCCCCAAGCAGAGCCTGGTTTGTATTGCCTCCCACTGAAGGAGGCAAAGTGAGCTCACAGGCTCAGAGGATGTTAGGGGTTGGAAGAGACCTCTGGAAATCAAGTCCAACCCCCCTGCCAGAGCAGGACCAGAGAATCCAGCACAGGTCACACAGGAACACATCCAGACAGGGCTGC
The DNA here is from genome assembly GCF_027791375.1 of Indicator indicator. Classification (NCBI taxonomy): domain Eukaryota; kingdom Metazoa; phylum Chordata; class Aves; order Piciformes; family Indicatoridae; genus Indicator; species Indicator indicator. The sequence goes on from NC_072026.1 coordinate 21,766,307, forward strand.
AAAGGCTCCAGAGGAGACTCCACAACCTCTCTGGGCAGCCTGCTCCAGGGCTCTGGGACCCTCCCAGTGCAGAAGTTCCTCCTCATGTGGAGGTGGAACCTCCTGTGCTGGAGTTTCCATCCATTGCCCCTTGTCCTATCCCAGGGCACAACTGAGCACAGCCTGTCCCTGTCCCCTCCCTCCTCACCCCCAGCCCTCAGCTATTGATAGACATTGATCAGATCCCTCTCAGTCTTCTCCTCTCCAGACTAAACACCCCCAGGGCTCTCAGCTTCTCCTCACCAGGCAGTGCTCCAGGCCCTTCAGCATCCTTGGAGCCTTCCTTTGGACTCTCTCCAGCAGATCCCTGTCCCTTCTGCACTGGGGAGCCCAGAGCTGGATGAAATATTCCAGGTGTGTCCTCACCAGGGCAGAGTAGAGGGGGAGGAGAACCTCCTTCCTCTCCAGAACCTCCCAAACAAAAGCTCCCAGGTCAGTTCATTCTAACAGTTAAGAAGGTTGAAAAAACAGAGTTAAAATTACAGCACAAGGACCTGGAGCTGCTGGAGAGGGTCCAGAGGAGGCCAAAAAGATGATCAGAGAGCTGAAGCACCTCTGCTATGGGGACAGGCTGAGAGAGTTGGGGCTGTTCAGCCTGGAAAAGAGAAGGCTCCAGGGAGACCTCAGAGCAGCCTTCCAGGACTTGAAGGGGCTCCAGGAGAGCTGGGGAGGGACTTTTGACAAGGGATGGGAATGCCAGGATGAGGGAGAATGGCTTTGAGCTGGGGAGATTTAGGTTGGACATTAGGAGGAAGTTTTGCACAATGAGAGTGGTGAAATACTGGAACAGGTTGCCCAGGGAGATGGTGGAGACGCCATCCCCAGAAACACTCAGTGTCAAACTTGATGTGGCCCTAAGCAACTTCATCTAGTTGGAGGTGTTCCTGCTGACTGCAGAGGGACTGGACAAAATGACCTTTGAGGCTCCCTTCCCACCCAATGCATTGTGTGAGCCTGTGAATATTACCCAGCAGGGACATTTCTGCAGTACACAAACTCTCTCGTGCAATTATATTTTTTCCAATTGAAAATAAAGAGGAATTTCCAGTTCTGCCTCTCCAGAAGACAGAGGCTGCTGACACTTACCCGTGGATGGAAGGCTATAGCAGTGACAAAGTCAATGTGCTGGAAACAGCAGAGACATTCTCTTCTTGATATATGCCATAATCTGACAGTTTTGTCCATGGAAGAAGAAAGCAAGAAGTAATTCTGTGAAACAAAACAATCCCATGGTTATTGACAGACACAACAGTAACAGAAAACACAGAAGCAATCTGTTTGGTAAAGCCTTATCAATGTTGTTCATTGCCATAGACATTCAACATTTTATCCCTTCAGGTCAATGACTTTACTGAACTTCTTGATTGGTACTTTCCTTACAACTGATGCTCAATTACAGAAAGTTTTCTGGAAGAATCTCAGGGAAAACAAATACTTGGGAAGCATGGTCAGCAGATGGAGAGAGGGGATTCTGCCTCTCTGTTCTGCTGAGACCTCACCCAGAGTACTGCATCCAGCTATGGGGCTCTCAACACAAGGACATGGACTTGATGGAGAGGGTCCAGAGGAGGCCACAAGGACGACTGGGGGACTGGAGCACCACTGACATGAGGACAGGCTGAGGGAGTTCAGCCTGGAGAAGAGAAGACTCTAGGGGGACCTTAGAGCTGCCTTCCAGTATCTGAAGAGATCCTACAGGAATGCTGCAGAGGGACTTTTCATGAGGGTGTAGCCCTGAAGGGGGCTACAAGAAGGCTTTGGAGGGACTGTTTCCAAAGGCCTGTAGGGACAGGATGAGGGGCAATGGCTTCAAACTAAAGCAGAGCAGATTGAGATTAGATGTGAGGAACAAGTTCTGCACCATGAGGGTGGTGGAACACTGCAGCAGGTTGCCCAAGGAGGCAGCTGAAGTCCCATGCCTGGAGATATATAAGGTCAGGCTCGACAAGGCTCTGAGCAACCTGGTTGAGATGAGGATGCTCCTGTAGAGGGGGTTGGACTGGATGACCTTTGGAGGGCCCTTCCAACACAAATTGTTCTATAATTCTATGAAAGTAACTGAAGTATTCAGAGAATCACAGAATTGTCAGGGTTGGAAGGGACCTCAAGGATCATCCAGTTCCAACCCCCCTGCCATGGGCAGGGACACCTCACACCACAGCAGGTTGCTCACAACCACATCCAGCCTGGCTGCAAAAACCTCCAGGCATGAGGCTTCCACCACCTCCCTGGGCAACCTGTGCCAGTCTCTCACCACCCTCATGGTGAAGAATTTCCTCCTAATATCCAATCTGAATCCACCCATTTCTAGTTTTGCTCCATTCCCCCCAGCCCTATCATTACCTGACACCCTAAAAAGTCCCTAACACCCTAAAAAGAAGAAACAGCACAACAGGCTTCAGAGAAGGGCTGAGAATATCTCCTGCTTCAGATCCTTCAGCCAGAGTGTTAAAATTACAGCTATGCTTGCAAGTGGAGAGTCGACTGCAGCAGCTGTATGTGAAACATTTTGCAAGGCAATTCTCTGAGGTTTAGATCCATGACCACGTTCAGTAACCTTGCATCTGTACACTCTGCACAGAATAGCCAAGGATCATGAAGACAAGAAAAGGGCTAACCTTAAATCAGAAATGATACAGCTCAGTGGCAATTCCCCCCAACTCTGCAGAATTTATCTTCACTACTGAACACACAGTTGCAAGGATTACCAGCTGGTGCTAATTGGGGTTGGCTTGGCTTTGGTTTTTTGTTTTTTTTTTTCATTTATTTCTTCATAAGACAACTTTTCATTTGGCAAGTCCAAGAAGTTTGTTCATAGAATTCAAAAGCGGAACCACTGACAGCCCAGGAGAGCTGCCTGGTCTGTGTGAAGCTGCCTTACTTTAGACCAAGACAGATCAAGGAGGTCTGCTGTGTGCCCCTTGTATTTGCAGAAGGGTCTCTGACGGAAGGGAGCATTTTTATCGTCTGGGTCCTCATCGACTCCACTGCAGATCTGCCAGGGAAAGACAGAGACATGACAAATGCTGGCTGGGAAAGCTAACCAAAACATCATCACTGCTTACAGAAGGTGCAGGGCCAGTAAGGAATGGCATTAGAGAGCAGTGCCCCTCTCCTTCCCACCAGCACACAGTGAACTTACCCCTGCATCAGTGTCAGACTTGGAAGAGTTCAGACTCTCTTGAGATGGGGAAGGAGAGACACGGCCTAGAAGAGAGGCAGAAGCACCATGGTCAACTCTCTGTTCCCAAAGAGCTACAATTTCAGGAGTTTTAGAACTCCAGAAACAAAGATCCAGAGCAAGGTACCTTCTGTGTTGTACTTCATTCTCATGTTATTGAAGTAGTCAAAAGCATTCTTTAAGACCCAGATTCTGACCACATTGTCCTGGCCTGCAGAGGCCAGCAACCGACCGCAGTGAGAGAACTTCATTGTCCACACAGCACCCTGGCAAAACGCAGAGAGCAGGGCTGAAGTTATGCAGAGGGCCTTTCTTCACCCCAAAGAACCTTGCTGTAATGTCAACTGACAAGACTGAGGATGTATACACCACACCACAGCTGCAACAAATGGCAGACTGAAACACTGAAAAGCAATCATAGATTCACAGAATGGGTTGGGTTGGAAGGGACCTCAAAGCTCATCCAGTTCCAACCCCCTGCCATGGGCAGGGACACCTCCCACCAGCCCAGCTTGCTCAAGGCCTCATCCAGCCTGGACTTGAACACCTCCAGGGAGGAGGCAGCCACAGCCTCCCTGGGCAACCTGTGCCAGTCTCTCCCCACCCTCACTCTCAACAACTTCTTCCTCATCTCCAATCTCAATCTCCCCTCTCCCAGCTCAAAGCCATTGTCCCTCATCCTGGCACTCCCAGCCCTTGTCCAAAGTCCCTCCCCAGCTCTCCTGGAGCCCCTTCAGGTCCTGGAAGGCTGCTCTGAGGTCTCCCTGGAGCCTTCTCTTCTCCAGGCTGAATACCCACAACTCTCCCAGCCTGTCCCCACAGGGAAGTTTCTCCAGCCCTCTGATCATCTTGGTGGCCTCCTCTGGGCTCTCTCCAGCAGCTCCAGGTCCCTTCTATGCTGGGGGTACCAGAACTGGAGTGGGGTTTCACCACCTCTTCAGTCACTCAACTGATAGCTGTAGGTCATTAGCCTTAGCCCAAGACTTAATGATGAGGAATTGCTGTCTCAGAATTTTTAACTGCAGGAACCAAGAAACCAAATACCACTCAATATCAAAGCTCTTCAAGGGAAAGTTCTGTTCCAGCCTTTGAGATCCCTTTCAAGGAAGAAGTATCTTCTAATACCCAGCTAAACCTCATCTGGTGCAGCTTGAGGCCATCTCCTCTTTCCCTATCACTTGTTACTAAGGAGAAGAAACCAACACCCACCTGGCACCAACCTCCTTTCAGGGAATTGGACAGAAGAAGGTCGACCCCTCCACCTCCTCTTCTTCCCTGAGTATCTACAGATTTCTGGGTTTATTTTCAATGAAGATTTGACCAAATCAGTCAAATTTTCATTTCTACCCAGACTGTTATTCTCTAGAATGAAACTGCTCCTCAGGAAGAAGAAAATCTGACAGCAATTTCTGGAGGAGACTGAAAGCTGAATCTGAGGCTGAAGAAACACAGCAAAACCGACAGCTGCAATTTGAGACCTACCATATGCTCTCCACTGAGATCCTGAACAACTTTGATCTGTTCAAAATCATAAGGTCCCTTGAAGCCATGTGCTGCTTTGAACTTCACTGGTCTTGTGTATGGCATCCCCTCATCATCACTGGAAGAGGGATCATCTTGATCTGTATGGAAGACTAAAAGGAACACAAAATGCAGCAGAGCAAATCACAGCTCACATTTCATCTATCCCTGAAAACATCTGACAATGCTTGCTGGGAGCAGAGCAGTCCTGAAGTAGCAAATTTTCATAAGAAATGTTGAGATCTTAAAGCAAAGCAAGATTGTTGTTGCATTAAGGGCTAAAAACAGATTCACAGATTGCGTGGGGTTGGAAGAGATCCTCCAAGGTCATTTTGTCCAACCCCCCTGCAGGCAGCAGGGATGCCTCCAGCTAGAGCAGGGTGCTCATGGTCACATCAAGTCTAACCTTGAATGTCTCCAGGGATGGAGCCTCAACCACCTCCCTGGGCAGCCTGTGCCAGTGTCTCACCAGCCTCACTGTGCACAACTCCCTCCTGATCTCCAACCTAACTCTGCCCTGCTCCACTTTCAAACCATTGCCTCTCATCCTATCCCCACAGCCCCTGCTGAACAGTCCCTCCCCAGCCTGCCTGCAGCTCCCCTGCAGATCTTGAAATGCAGCTCTGAGGTCTGCCTGGAGCCTTCTCTTCTCCAGGCTGAACAGCCACAACTCTCCCAGCAGCCTGTCCCTACAGCAGAGGTTCTCCATCCCTCTGATCATTTTCATGGCTTCCTCTGGACCCTCTCCATCAGCTCCAGCTCTCTCTTGTGTTGGGGTCCCATATCTGGCCCCAAGCCCTGCAGGTGAGGTCTCCCCAGAGCAGAGCAGAGGGGCAGGATCCTCTCTCTCCAGCTCTGCCCACACTGCTTTGGATGCAGCCCAGGCTGCCCTTGGCCTTCTGTGCTGCCAGTGCCCATTGCTGGCTCCTGTCCAGCTTCTCCCCCACCAGCACCCCCAAGGCCTTCTCTGCAGGCTGCTCTCAATCTCCTCACCCCCAGCCTGGACTGTTGTCAAGGGTTGCTCTGACCCAGGTGCAGGACCTTGCACTTCACCCTGCACCTCACCTCATGAGGCTCTCCTCTGCAGCCTGCCCAGGTCCCTCTGGATGACTCCCATCCTTCAGTCATATCAACTGCACCACTCAGCTGGGTGTCATCTGCAGTCTTGCTGAGGGTGCCTCAATCTCACTGTCTACATCTCTGATGAAGATACTGAACAGCAATGGCCCCAATACAGAGACTTCTATCTGCACTGAGTTTAGGCTGCCGTGAATCCAAAGACTGAAGACACAAATCAAGAGCTGCTGCAGTTGGGAAATCATCTAATGGGAGTTGAAGCTATAGAAGAATTGTAATGGTGGCACTGGTGGTCAGAAAACACAGAATCACAGCATGGTAGGGGTTGGAAGGGCCCTCCAGAGATCATTCAGTCCAACCCCCTGCCAGAGCAGAGTCACCCAGGGCAGGGCACACAGAACACATCCAGGTGGGGTTGGAAAGTCTCCAGAGCAGGAGACTCCACAACCTCTCTGGACAGCCTGCTCCAGGCCTCCAGCACCCTCACAGGGACAAAGTTTTCCCTCCTGTTCCCCTGGCACCTCCTCTGCTCCAGCTTGCCCCCAGTGCCCCTTGTGCTGTCCTTGGCCATCCCTGAGCAGAGCCTGGCTCCAGCCCTGCACATCTTTATCCCCAGCCATGAGGGCAGCCCTCAGGCTCCTCTGCTCCAAGCCCCAGCTGCCTCAGCCTGGCCTCACAGGAGGTGTTCCACTGCCTGCAGCAGCTCTCTGACTCTGTGCTGGACTCTCTCCAGCAGTTCCTTGAGGTCCTTCTGGAACTGAGGGGCCCAGAACTGGACACAATATTCCAGCTGTGGCCTCAGCAGGGCAGAGCAGAGGGGCAGGAGAACCTCTCTGGACCTACTCACCACAGCCCTTCTGATCCACCCCAGGCGCCTGTAGAGAACCCCACTTCTACCTTTGCTGGAATAACTTTCCAAAAGTGCTCACCTGATACCCAGACAACTTCCTAGCAGGACAACAAACCTTTGAGCTGAAAAGGTCTCTCAACCACTCCTTTACAAGAATTCATCCTCACAACCCCCAGTTCTCAAAATGCCTACACCAAGCTACGAGCATCAAACTGCACGGTGGGGGAATCCAGCAGGGGATGGCTGGCTTGGATTTCTGGCAAATTGAGGATCAAGGAGGCATTGCATTTAAAATAAGAGAAACACAGAGCAGCTGAGCTCAGCGGGGTGCCCCTTACCTTCGTCCCGGACGCTCTTCACCTTGTTGACGGCACGCTCGCCGTACTCTTCCGCAAGGTGCTTGGCTCGCTTCACGGATTTCCCAAGGAACTTTTTCAGCTGGGTCCTGAAAGAACAAGGGAACTCTTCCAGCACTGAACACTGGGGAATTCTCATTTCTTACTGTTGTGCATCAATACAACTGTCTGCAGGGCAGTATTAGCTCTTTACTGCTTCTTGAAGTCAGCATTTAATTTGCCTGCAGACATGTGTCGTCATAGGATGGGTTGGGTTGGGAGGGATCTTAAAGCTCATCCAGATCCAACCCCCTGCCATGGGCAGGGACACCTCCCACCAGCACAGCTTGCTCAAGGCCTCATCCAGCCTGGCCTGGAACACCTCCAGGGAAGGGACATCCACCACAGCCTCCCTGGGCAACCTGTGCCAGTCTCTCCCCACCCTCACTCTCAACAATTTCTTCCTCATCTCCACTCTCAATCTCCCCTCTCCCAGCTCAAAGCCATTCTCCCTCATCCTGGCACTCCCAGCCCTTGTCCAAAGTCCCTGCCCAGCTCTCCTGGAGCCCCTTCGGATACTGGAAGGCTGCTCTGAGGTCTCCCTGGAGCCTTCTCTTCTCCAGGCTGATCAGTCCCAACTTTCCCAGCTTGGCCCCACATGGGAGCTTCTCCAGCCCTCTGATCATCTTGGTGGCCTCCTCTGGAGCCTCTCCAGCAGCTCCAGGTCCTTCTTGTGCTGGGGGCCCCAGCAGTGGAGGCAGTGCTGCAGGTGGGGTGTGAGCAGAGCAGAGCAGAGGGGCAGAATCCCCTCCCTGTGCTGCTGCTCTCCCTGCTCTGGATGCAGCCCAGTTCAGCTGCACAGCAATGGGCTTGTGCAAATTCAGGCTTCACTTGTACTTTGAAAGGGAACATGTTCGGAGTTCAGAAGGAGAGCTCCAGCTTAGGGAAACCAAACCTGCCTGTTCTTTGCAGGGACATGGAACAGCAGCTTACGTTTTCTGTTTCAGCCTCCCTCCATCAGTGTCAGTTTGCTGTGCCTGCATTTTGTCTTCGTCGTCAGACTGCGCTGCGTCGTTACTGGGAAAGGCAGAAGGGAGTGGTTAGCAGAGACCACAGGAGATCTCAACTCACTCAACACCAGGGAAGCAGGAGCTGCAGTGTGGGAACCATCTCTGCTCCTGCATGTAACACTGGAAAAACATGGCTGTGACACCAAGCAATGCAACAGGTATTTCAGTTCCTGGGCACTGTGGTACTGGAACTGCACACAGTGTCTGGGCACCAGGTTCATTACTCTGACAAACCACAGGATGGCCAGGTTGGAAGGGACCTCAGAGATCATCTACTCCACTCTCCCTGGCCATGGGCAGGGACACCTCTCAACTAAGCCTGGTTGCCCAAGGCCTCATCCAACCTGGCCTTAAACACCTTCAGGGAAGAGGCATCCACAGTCTCCCTGGGCAACCTGTGCCAGTGTCTCACCTCCCCCATAATGAAGAGCTTCTTCCTCAGCTTCCTGATCTCCCTCAGCTTCAAACCATTCCCCCATGTCCTGCCTCCAAACACCCTCATGAAAAGTCCCTCTGCAGCCTTCCTGTAGGATCTCCTCAGGCTGCTCTACAGTGCCCATGCAGTCTTCTCTTCCCCAAACTTAAGCTCATTGTAAGGCTTGGAAAGCTAAAAGCAGACCAAATGTGTTGCAGGACTAGGAACTGGTAACATGTCACCTTGTCCTCATACCTTGCTCTCCACAGATCAAATTCATTAACAGCATGTCATTCTAAAACAGAAGTTTGCTTTCAATGGCAACAGAACAATGCAGAACACAGACCCATGGTCTGCTGTATAATCCCATCAGACTGACAAGACTTCCTGGTCATTGAGAAACTGCTTTTTCCTATCCAAGCTGACAAACAGACTCAGTTTTAAGAGAGCTTTAGACATTTCTCATGTTTAAGAGCAGGAAAACCTCAGCTATACTGATGGCAACAGGTCTTCAGAGGACCAGTCACTGAATCAGACACCAGCTCAGCTACTGGCTTGTTGAGTTCCAGCAAGATGAGTAACTTGAGAGCATCATAACATGGTCCAGGCCAGAAGGGACCTCCAAAGCTCATCCAGTCCGACCTCCCCACAGTCAGCAGGGACATCCTCAACTAGAGCAGGCTGCCCAGGGCCTCCTTGAGCCTCACCTTGAATATCTGATGTTTTAGCCATCAGAATTCAGCATAAACCAGCTATCAGAGCTAAGTTGTTCTACTCATTTCCCACTCAGCTGCTGTGGAGAGAAGCAGCACACGAGCTCTGCCAACACAGAGGGTTCTGTCTGGGGGGAAATGGAGAAATATTCATTTCCAAGTGGCATCTATTGCCTGAGATACTTTCAGAGCAGAGCTCTGGCTTGTAGGGAAAAGACCCACAGGAGAGTTTGTGTGCTTGAAGGCTTCTCTGTTTTTTTCCAGTCACTTCTCTGGGTCTATAAAAAAGATAATCTGAGCCTCCACAGCTTTGTCTCACTTAAATGCTTAAACTCTCAGAGCTACAGAACTCTTCCTTTCAGGCCAGAGTTGCTTTTAAAGAGGACAATTTTTGAATGGCTTATCATTTGTGAATGGGGAAGGTGGAGAGAGAAAACTCTCTCTCATCCTTGCAACTGATGTGTGTGCAAGTCTCTAATGACCTAACACAGGGCTGGCTTTTTATTGCCCTGTCACTGCTTCCCATGTTCTGCCTCTCAGTCATTTTCCAGAGGTGGCGTTGAGAGTTAAAACTTACTTTAACACAGAGAAAGGACATTATGACATTCTCCTGCAACAAATGCAGTTAACTTAACTTCCAGTTAACTCATAGGAGTTCAGCAACCAGCTTAGTCCATAGACAACAGGGAACCAGTCAGACATGTGGGACTCTCCTTACCCACATAAGGGCAGCCCCCATGACTGTAAAACCCAGGAGAGCAAGGGTCTCAAGGAGCTGAAAGCTCCCAGCGTTCATACCTGACATATTCTTTAGTCCTCCTCATGATATGTAGAGTCAGGGGATTAATCCCTGTGGGCAGCTTCTCTTCTGCCAAGCTCAGGGGGATTTCTTCACCTGTGTCAAGGTTTTTTATCATCACACTTGCTAGAATTTCCTGGGGGGGAAAATGAGAAATCCAAATGACTTCATTGGTCTCCAAAGCTCAGAGCAAAACAGAACTCACCTGGTCTTCTGTAGCTCACTACAGTTTCATTTTGCAAAGACCCAGTTTCAGCTGACATTGCCTTCAGCATGCTAGCACAGCAACCACCCACACAGAGGGACAACTGCATCTCATCACAAGCTTCAGTTTCATAAGCCAGAAATGCAGTTACAGAGACATCAGCCACTGCCTGACACTGTCCATGCTACCATCAAACATGCTATGTGATGCTGGGTGCTGCACTTGGGTCACAACCACCACATGAAGGCTCCAGGCTTGGGGCAGAGTGGCTGGAAATTCCCAGCAGAGAAAGACCTGGGGGTGCTGGGTGACAGGCAACTGAGCCAGGAGCCAGTGTGTGCCCAGGTGGCCAAGAAGGTCACCAGCATCCTGGCCTGGAGCAGCAACAGTGTGATGAGCAGGACTTGCAGTGGGCACTGGTGAGGCCACACCTTGAGTCCTGGGCTCAGTTTTGGGGCCCTTACTCCAAGAAGGACATTGAGATGCTGGAGCAGGTCCAGAGAAGGGCAACAAAGCTGGGGAAGGGTCTGGAGAAGGGTCTGGATGAAGCATTGGGCAACCAGAGCTAGTTGAGAGGTGTCCCTCCTCTGGGAAGGAGCAACTGAGGGAGCTGGGGTTGGTCTGGAGAAGAAGAGGCTGAGGAGAGACCTCTCTACAAATCTCTGGAAGGAAGTTGCAGTGAGGTGGGGGCTGGCCTCTTCTACCTAGTCTCAGGTGGTAGGAGAAGAGGAAATTGTACCAGGGGAGGGTTAGGTTGGAGATTAGGAAAAAGTTCTTTGCTGCAAGAGTGGTCAGGGGTTGGAACAGTCTGTCCAGAGAGGTGGTTGAGGGATTTAGGAGTCAGGCAAATGTAGTGCTCAGGGATATGGTTTAGTCAAGGACTTGGCAGTGTAAGGCTAATGACTGGACTTGAATATCTTAAATGTGTTCTCCAGTCTAGGTAATGCTGTGATTCTGTGATGAAAACACTGAAGTCTTCCCCTTTCAGCCATACTAAGAGCTGTAGTTTAGATTTAGTCAAAGACAACTTTTATGTACAGAGAAAATGCATTTAGAGCTCACTGGTAGTACACAAAGGGAAAGGGATTTTTGCAGCATCTGATAAACATGTAGAGCTGCTAGCAACAGTGAGAAAGGCTGTAACAGATCAATAAAAGTGAGAGCTGGCACCACCCTGGTAACATCATCAGGGATAATGGAAGTTACTAATGGCAGGAATTACTTTTTAGCATCAGGGAATTCATTCTATTAGTGACGCCTTCCCCTTTCAGATGCATGACAAAGCACCGAGGCAGCTGGAGTTCCCTCACACTGACCTCTTGCCATGTGTTTGCATAGCTAAAAACACCACCTCAGAGCATCAGAGCTCCCACTTGCAAAGGCCAAGCCCACACATGACTCGGGGACCACAGAGTGCTTAGGTGGACAAAGCCAGCCTGCCACTACTGCTGTTTGCATCCCTGGTCACAGAAGGTAGTGGAGCACAAGGAGGGACATGAGAACAACCCCATGGCCCAGGATAGGTTGGGGGCTGCCCTGTTAGGAGAGCAGCGCAGAGGAAAGACACCTGGGGGTCCTGGTGGACAGAAGGCTGCCCAGGAGCCAGCAATGTGCCCTTGTGGGCAAGAAGGCCAAGGGCATCCTGGGGTGGATCAGAAGGGCTGTGGTGAGTAGGTCAGAGAGGTTCTCCTGCCTCTCTACTCTGTCCTGCTGAGGCCACAGCTGGAATATTGTGTCCAGTTTTGGGCCCCTCAGTTCCAGAGGGACCTCAGGGAACTGTTTGAGAGAGTCCAGCACAGAGCCAGAGAGCTGCTGCAGGCAGTGGAACATCTCCTGGGAGGCCAGGCTGAGGGAGCTGGGGCTTGGAGCTTGGAGCAGAGGAGCCTGAGGGCTGCCCTCATGGCTGGGGATAAAGATGTGCAGGGCTGGAGCCAGGCTCTGCTCAGGGATGACCAAGGACAGCACAAGGGGCACTGGGGGCAAGCTGGAGCAGAGGAGGTGCCAGGGGAACAGGAGGGAAAACTTTGTCCCTGTGAGGGTGCTGGAGCCTGGAGCAGGCTGCCCAGAGAGGTTGTGGAGTCTCCTGCGCTGGAGACTTTCAAACTCCACCTGGATGTGTTCTGTGTGCCCTGTCCTGCTCTGGCAGGGGGCTGGACTGGATGACCTTCAGTGGTCCCCTTCCATCCCCTACCATTTTGTGACTCTGTGACTACTCCAATTCATCTAACAGACTGGAAAAATCAAGCATGAGATTGCATTATGCTGTACAGACCACATTCATACCTCATCTGTGAGCTCTCTTCCAGAGTTAGACCTGGGTCTTTGTGGTCCAAGTACTTCATTTGTTGTTTGGCCATCAGCTGCCTTCCCATTTTCCTGAGAAGGTGCAGACAGAACACATCATCAGGACATTACCTCTGCTGTGACACTAAGCAATTAAAAATGTTACAGCTCTTGGACTTCTAACCACTCCCCAATACCTGTGCAGTGACTATTTTATCTCCACTGGTTGCACTGGCCAAATCCAAAGAAGGCTGAGAATCTTTGGGCATGCCTTCTGTCACTGTATTTGGAGTTAAAAACCCACCAGCTGGGAAGCTCTCTCGAGAAACTGAAAAGAGATTTGTATTAGAAAGGAGATCATAGCACTTGCCATAGCTCCAGATTGCTGGAATTCTAGGATCAGGGCTGGAGCACCTCCCCTATGGGAGAGTTGGAGCTGTTCAGCCTGGAGAAGAGAAGGCTCCAGGGAGACCTCAGAGCAGCCTTCCAGGACCTGAAAGGGCTCCAGGAATGCTGGGGAGGGACTTTGGACAAGGGCTGGGAGTGCCACGATGAGGGACAATGGCTTGGAGCTGGGAGAGGGGAGATTGAGAGTGGAGATGAGGAAGAAATTCTTGACAGTGATGGTGGTGAGACACTGGCACAGGTTGCCCAGGGAGGCTGTGGCTGCCTCCTGCCTGGAGGTGTTCAAGGCCAGGCTGGATGAGGCCTTGAGCAGCCTGGGCTGGGGGGAGGTGTCCCTGCCCATGGCAGGGGGCTGCAACTGGATGAGCTTTAAGCTCCCTTCCAACCCAAACCACTCCATGGTTCTATGCTTCTATGCAATGAGCATTCTCAGACATGGATCCCAGCCCAGTCAGTGTAACAGATTCCAGTAACAAGTCAGTTCATACAGAACAGAAACTCATGCAGATCATCCTCTGCCCTCCAACTGCTCTGCATCAGTGTATGAATCCCTGAATGACTCTTCCCTCAAAACACAGAAATAGTAAGCAAGCTGATACCTGAACCCACCCACACCAGAATACTTGCCTTCTAAACCAGGTTTTTGCACTTCAAAATCCAGTTCACTCTTCTTCTTCCTAGGTGGTGGAGCTGGCCGGGCAGGAGGCGGTGGTCTTGGAGGAGGAACGTTTGTTGGAGGTGGTGGTCGTGCTGGGACAGGTTTCTTTGTGCTAGCAACTATATCAGGCTCTACAGTAAGCTGCCTGGGTGGCTTTGCTGGAGGCATCTCTTCTGTTGTGGAAAGGTCTTTGGTAGATAAATCTGAAGCCATCTGTTCTAAAGCATTTGCCTTTTTTTTGTCTGCTCTGTCCTCATTGTTTGATGTTTCCTCCTGTGCTTCAGTTTCATCCATTTTATGGTCAGTTGAGTTTGTTACTTTTGTTAGTTTATCAGTTTCCTGTTGCTCAGAAGTCAACAGAAGCTTCCCTGAGTCCAATTCAGTGTCCTCACAGAGAGGTTCTCCAGGATCTTCCTGTACTGGTACTTCAGCAGCTGAAACTTCTGGTATAGGACTAACAATGCCTGCTCCAGAAACCCAATCCTCTGCATCTGCAGCTGGAACAGTCAGGTCTTTTTCTCTAGAAGCTAGAGAGTCACCATCCAGCTCCTGTGCCTTCTGGCTTTCTTCTATAATACTGTCAATGATCTTAAAGAGAACAAAACCATTCCACTGTTAATCAGCACATCCTGCTAGGGCACTCTTAGCAGTCAGTCCATACAACACCCACCACAGCTCTTCCAAGGAAGAGTGGCTTTGGACGCACAAGGAACTTGGTTTAAGGACTCTGGAGACTAGACTCTAGGTTCAGAAATAGGCACATCTGGAAAACAAACCCACGTGGCTGATTTCCATTCCTCCTCAATATACTTTGAAAGAAAAATTAGGAAGCAAAAGCTGTTCAGAGCCTTCAGAGTGCTCATGCACCCTAGGTTGGGCAACCCTCCTTAAAAATCTAGGCTGGGGGTGAGGAGATTGAGAGCAGCCTGCAGAGAAGGCCTTGGGGGTGCTGGTGGGGGAGAAGCTGGACAGGAGCCAGCAATGGGCACTGGCAGCACAGAAGGCCAAGGGCAGCCTGGGCTGCATCCAAAGCAGTGTGGGCAGAGCTGGAGAGAGAGGATCCTGCCCCTCTGCTCTGCTCTGGGGAGACCTCACCTGCAGGGCTGGGGCCAGATATGGGACCCCAACACAAGAGAGACCTGGAGCTGATAGAGAGGGTCCAGAGGAGGCCACAAAGATGATCAGAGAGGAGGAGAACCTCTGCTGTGGGGACAGCCTGAGAGAGTTGTGGCTGTTCAGCCTGGAGAAGAGAAGGCTCCAGGGAGACCTCAGAGCAGCACTGCAACATCTGAAGAGGACCTCCAGGCAGGCTGGGGGGGGACTATTCAGAAGGGGCTGTGGGGACAGGCTGAGGGGCAATGGTTTGAAAGTGGAGCAGGGCAGAGTTAGGTTGGACACCAGGAGGGAGTTGTGCACAGTGAGGCTGGTGAGACACTGGCACAGGCTGCCCAGGGAGGTGGTTGAGGCTCCATCCCTGGAGACATTCAAGCTGAGCCTGGCTGTGTCCCTGTGCAGCCTGCTCTAGCTGGAGGTGTCCCTGCTGCCTGCAGGGGGGTTGCACCAAGATGTCCTTTGAGTCTCCCTTCCAACTTGATGCAATCTGTGAAGCTGTGAATATGGTTCTGCAAATGGTGAGCTCTGTGATTCTGTAAATTCCAACACTGGTGAATCCCAAACGTCTTAGGAGTCTTAGGTTGGTCTTTACCCTTTAGATGAACATTCTTCCTACCAGCAATCACAAATTCTAACCTGTATTAATCAGTCTTCATCCTGAAACTATTGAATGATTTCATATTGCTGTTGTGATCCTGGAAGCACAAAGCAATCTTTAACTAACCTCTTTTGAATCATCTTGTTTCATTTCTTGTACAAAGGTTTCTTCTCCAGCTTTGTGTAGTTTGCTGTCTGTATCCTATGGAAAAAATAAGTTACATAAGTTGATGGCAGTAAGGTGATGTAACAAAGTTATAGCTCCAGCAAATTACACACCATGAAGGACAAGGGAGGGGATTTCTGCCCCTCTGCTCTGCTGAGACCTCCTTGCAGCACTGCCTCCAGTTCTGGTGTCTCCAGCACAAGGAGGGTGGAACTGCTGGAGAGGCTCCAGAGGAGGCCACCAAGATGATCAGAGGCCTGGAGAAGCTCCCCTGTGGGGACAGGCTGGGAGAGTTGGGACTGTTGAGCCTGCAGAAGAGAAGGCTCCAAGGAGACCTTAGAGCAGCCTTCCAGGACCTCAAAGGAGCTCCAGGAGAGCTGGGGAGGGACTTTTGCCAAGGGCTGGGAGTGCCAGGATGAGGACAATGGCTTTGAGCTGGGAGAGGGGAGATTGAGACTGGAGATGAGGAAGAAATTGTTGAGAGTGAGGGTGGGGAGAGACTGGCACAGGTTGCCCAGGGAGGCTGTGGCTGGATGAGGCCTTGAGCAAGCTGGGCTGGTAAGAGGTATCCCTGCCCATGGCAGAGGGTTGTGACTGGATGAGCTTTAAGGTCTCTTCCAACCCAAATGTGGTTTCCTCACAGGAACACATCCAGGTAGGGCTTGAAAGTCCCCAGAGAAGGAGACTCCACAACCTCTCTGGGCAGCCTGCTCCAGGGCTCCAGCACCTTCACACCAAAGAGGTTTTTCCTCATGTTGAGGCAGAACTTTCCAGTCTGTGCCCACTGCCCCTTGTCCTGTCAGAGGACACCACTGAACAGAGCCTGGTTCCTTCTTGACACCCACCCCTCAGATATTTATAAACATTAATAAGGTCTCCTCTCAATCTTCTCCTCTCCAGACTTTTATGCCTCTCAGCCTTTCCTCATCACACAGCTGTTGCAGTCCCTTCATCATCCTCACAGCCTCCCTTGGACACTCTCTGGTATATCCCTGTCCCTCTTGAACTGGGGAGCCCAGAAGTGGACACAGTGCTCCAGGTTTGACAGAATCCTTGATGCTGGAAGGGATCTGTGCTCAGAGATGTGTACAGCCAGGTTCTGACTGTATCCAAGGAAAGAGACTGCACTTTATCTCCACACAGCCTGTTCCACTCTGCCCATCCTGCAGAGCCCATTTGGTGAGCAGAGCTGCAGCCCCCAGAGGCCAGCTGGTACCATTCTAACCCATTTGTCTGTGGCTTTGCATTTAACTCTGCTCCCACAGCTTTTGCTATGCACAAGACTCCTAAGCTCCACATTAACCTGCTGTTTTCAAATACCTCCCCAGAGACTTTTTTGGACCTTGGCAAGTGACTTCCTAGTACAGGTATCCAAGAAATGTCTCCCCAGACTCTTTTCAGAGGCTTAGCTAGTTAAACAGAACGACTATAGCAGAGTAACTTATCCTACTATAGCTGAAACAAACCCACACACAACCCTTGGAGACTTCCAGCTTGGAGAGCTCTGACCACATCATGCAGACACAGCTGCAGCTATGGAACAATTCTTCCTCCCTCTCCACTCCCTCCTTCCACAAAGTTTTTCAGATCTCAATGCAAGTTCTGTTTTGCTTTATCACTAAAATCTGCCCTCAAAGGCATGAGGACTGAAGCCCTGCAGGGTAACCAGCAGCTACAGGAGCCCATTCTATTAGTTCTAATTTTGTTGACATTAGGCTCACACCCCTGTTAAACTTTGGACTTAGGAAATATTTCTTATCCATTCCAAGACAAACTACACTTTTAGTCACACACTCAACTGATATGGTACCAAGCAGAGAAATCCTCTTTCCAGCTTCAGAAAGCAACTTGAGAAGAGCTTTGGGCAAGTGACATAGGAAGAGACTTCCAAAAAACAGAAAAAAACCTACAAGAACATTGCACAAGTTCACAGCTAAGAGTTCACTGAAGGCATTGAAGTCAGTTTTGCAAGTCAGTGATTGCACTGAGTTTAGTTAAAACCACTGAATTACTATGGTTGGAAAAGACCTCCAAGATCATCCAGTCCAATCATCAAGACAACATCACTGCCATTAGCCACATCCCCAAGTGCCATGGCCACAGGTTTCTTGAACACCTCCAGGGATGGGGACTCCACCACCTTCCTGGGCAGCCTGTGCCAATCCCTCACCACTCTTGCACCAAAGAAATTGTTCCTAACTTCCAACCTAACCCTCCCCTGGCCCAGTGTCCTCTTGTCCTATCACCTGACATTAGGGAGCAGAACCCAACCCCCACCTCACTGCAGCCTCCTCTCAGGAGCTGTAGAGAGCAATGAGGTCTCTCCTCACCCTCCTCTTCTCCACACTGAACACCCCCAGCTCCCTCAGCTGCTCCTCCACAGCCCTCTTCTCCAGACCCTTCCCCAGCTTGGTTGCCCTTCTCTGGACACACTCCAGCTCCTCTATGTCCTTCTTGGAGTGAGGAGCCCAAAACTGAACCCAGGACTCAAGGGGTGACCTCACCAGTGCTGAGTACAGGAGGACAATCCCTGCCCTGCTCCTGCTGCCCACAGCATTGCTGCTCCAGGTCAAGATGCTGGTGGCCTTCTTGCCCACCTGGGCACACTGTTGGCTCATCTGCAGCTATTGTCAACCAACACCTCTAGGTCCTTCTCTGCTGGGCAGTGTCCAGCCACTCTGGCCTGAGCCTGGAGCATTCCTGGGGTTGATGTGACCCAAGTGCAGAACCCAGCCCTTGGCCCTGTTGAACCTCAGCCCACTGACCTTGGCCCATTGATCCAGCCTGGCCAAGTCCTTCTGAGGACCCTTCCTACCCTCCAGCAGACCAACACTGCCACCCTACTTGCTGTCACCTGCAAATTTTCTGAGGGAGCATCAATCCTCTCCTGCAGATCACTGCTGAAGTCACTAAAGAAGTGGCCCCAGCACTGAGCCCTGGGGAACACCACCATGCGTGGGTTGCAGAGCCTTTCTTTCAAGGCTCACAAATGTCACACTGTTACTATTAAAGGGACATTAAACACAGCACAAGGGAGGGGTTACAGCTCTGCCCTGTAAGATGCAGCATCCATGTAAAGAGCCTGCTCAGAGCAGGGTGCTGGTGACACATCAGCAGCACTCTTTATGCTGCGATTTCCCAACACTCTGCAGACCCAAGCTCAAGCTTTGCTCTAAGGAGCAGTGGTGCACAGCATCACCTTTGGCCCTGCTGGGCCCAGCAAAGGAGTGGTGTTTGCACAAGGTTGCAGCTCCTCACCTAGCTGCAGCTGCACTCTCACTGTGCCTAGGTGCAGCACACCAATTACCTGCGTGGGACGTGGCAACGCTGCCTGCTGAAGCTAAATAGAGTGTTTGAGCTCCACATCACCTGAAGGGGAGGCTTTGCAAGTACAGACACTGAGAGTCTGCTGAAGGCAGGAGAGAGCCAAGCCAACCCTTTCATACAGCTGGAGACCAAAAGCCAAATGCTGCAGAGACTTGCTTGGTGCTCATAAATTACTAGAGAGAAGGTAGCCCTAGTAATTAAGGAAACCTCAATTGCGTGGCACAGAGGTGGTTCAGAATAAAATTAGCTTCAACACACGGTAACAGAGCCTGAAGAAAAGGAAAGCTGGAGCTTGAGACACAAGCAACTGTTGCTCCCTGCAGCAAAGCAAGCCTAGGATTTCCTGTTGTGCAGATGGCAGGGCTGTCACAGCACCTCTGCTACAAGGATAGGCTGAGGGAGCTGGGGTTGTTCAGCCTGGAGAAGAGAAGGCTCTGAGGGACCTGAGAAGAGCCTTTCAACAGCTGAAGGGATCCTGCAGGAAGGCTACAGAGGGACTTTTTCTAAGGGTGTCTAGAGACAGGCCAAGGGGGAATGGTTTGAAGCTGAGGAAGAGCAGGGTTAGACTGGAGCTGAGGAAGAAGTTCTTCAGTACCAGGGTGGTGAAACTCTGGAACAGGTTGCCCAGGGAGGCTGTGGCTGCCTCCTCCCTCGAGGTGTTGAAGGTCAGTCTGGATGAGGCCTTGAGCAACTGGGCTGGTGGGAGGTGTCCCTGCCAATGGCAGGGGGGTTTGGAGGAGAAGATCTCTGAGGTCCCTTCCAACCTGAGCCGTTCTGTGACTCCATGATCTGCTTTAGGTCCAAATGCTCAAATACTGTGTTCATCAACAAGCATCTGATTGATTTTTGAGAAGAAACTCACCTTTAATACATGGGATCCAACTTTCATTGGTGACCTGTTAGAAAGAGAAGACAGACTTACATAGAGCTTGAAGAGAAAGAAGTCACCTTGACAGTGAGCATCACAATAACCAGCCTGGAGTGCAGTCCTCCTTGGCAGTGAGTATTGCATACTTCAGACAAGCAACCAAGAGAATGCTTCTAAGAGCAAAGAGCTTCAAACCAAGTCCCCAGCAGTCTACAACACACAGATCCAAAGCTTTTACAACCCCTGCAAGTTTCTCAGCAGCCTCTTCCAGTAATCCCATTCCACTCACCCATTTCCTGAGGCTATTCCAAGCACACATTTCAAATGCATTGCTTGGAATTTCCAGTGTGCCAGCACAGGGAGCATCAGGTGGACAAAGAACCCAAACTCTCAGCAAGCAGAAGCACAAATGCTCCAGGAGGTTGCAAATCAAGTGCTTGAACTCCAGTCTGCAGAAGCAACAACACTTTGGGAGCCATTCTGCCCTTTCAGCCTCCCTAGTAGCACAATACCTTGTTATAGACTCATGGAATGGCTTAGGTTGGAAGGGACCTCAGAGATCATCTGCTCCAAGCCCCCTGCCATGTTCCTGATCGTGACCCTCAGAGCAAATGTGCCTTGGTTAGCTGCTGAAAGGAGGCAACTAGCTCCATACAGCTCCCCAGAGTGCCTGCTCTGACCCAGGCAGCCTGCCATGAGCATCCACTCACACATACCCTCGCGTTTCACTAATTACATGAGAGAATGAGGTGTCCTGGGGGAATGCTACCAACTAATTACCTCTCTTTGGGTCACCACTCAGCCCAAGCAGCGAGCAGTCAGCTCTTAATATCCTGAACTTACAGTTCCACAAGACTTCATAGAATCATAGGGTTGGAAGGGACCTCAAGGATCATCCAGTTCCAATCCCCCTCCAGGGATGAGGCTTCCACCACCTCCCTGGGCAACCTCTGCCAGTCTCTCACCACCCTCACGGGGAAGAACTTCTTCCTAACATCCAATCTCAATCTCCCCACTTCTAGTTTTGCTCCATTCCCCCCACTCCTATCCCTCCCTGACACCCTCAAAAGTCCCTCCCCAGCTTTCTTGTAGGCCTCCTTCAGATCCTGGAAGGCCACAAGAAGCTCTCCTCAGAGCCTTCTCTTCTTGCACAAATTTAGAAGGTTACTTCTCTCTTACTCTGCCTACAGGATCTTACTCCTATGTACAGAAGGTGAAAGGTTGGCTCAGATGTTTTTTTTCAAGGTCCCTTCCAACCTGGGCTGTCCTATGAATCTGTTAGTCACAAGCTGAGACCAAGTGACAGTTTACTTCCTTAAAAGCTTACTCCCAAGGAACTACAACCTGGATTCCACAAGCATGCCAGCTGGCTACCAACCTGAGTGAGACTCAGCACCTTTGAGCTTTGCAGACAAGGACAGACAGAGAGTTGGGGTTGTTCAGTCTGGAGAGGAGAAGGCTCCCAGGAGACCTTCTTGTGGCCTTCCAGGATCTGAAGGGGGCTCCAAGAAAGCTGGGGAGGGACTTTTGAGGGGGTCAAGGGAGGGATAGGAGTGGGGGGGATGGAGCAAAACTAGAAGTGGGGAGATTGAGATTCGGTGTTAGGAAGAAGTTGTTCCCCAGGAGGGTGGTGAGAGACTGGCACAGGTTGCCCAGGGAGGTGGTGGAAGCCTCATCCCTGGAGGGTTTTGCAGCCAGGCTGGATGTGGCTGTGAGCAACCTGCTGTAGTCTGAGATGTCCCTGCCCATGGCAGGGGGGTTGGGACTGGATGAGCCTTGAGGTCCCTTCCAACCCTGACAATTCTGTGATTCTATGATCCCAGTCTAACTGGTGCCTCCTGTCTCCAAAATGATGGTTCCAAGGGACATCACCTTCCGAAAAAGAAAACCATTTCCCATTTCATTTTGAAGACTTTCAGTTCTTCTCTTTACTGTCTGAAAGCTTTCCACCCCCAAGAAGAAAAGATCACATTTCTACAGCAGGGTGAAGCACACGATGCAATACCACAGGTTGGGATATAAAGATATCAGCTATAACTAATTTAACACCTTGAACTGAGCTGCTCCTCTTCAGATACTGACATTTAAGATGCACAACATCCTTAACACTGCCTCAAGGCACAATCCTAATGTGCAAAACCCAAGCCTAATGTTGCAAAAGAAAAGGGCAAGCTAAGTGTTTTGACCTGCAAAATAAAGACATCTTTTGTCTCCCAGAACGTCCTGCCAGGGAAGGCTACAGCCCATGTGGAATTTCTGGTTCCTGAGCTATTTTCAGTGTTGCTAACTCTTGGATCTCCTCAGGAATAGGTGCAGGAATTGTGTGCAATGAATGTGTGGTTTTTGTAATCACAACACTACTGCTTGGGGTTCAGTCAGGTGCAGGATCCTGCTCTGTAAGGCAGTGCTCAGACTTCACAACGTAAAATGCAAAGAGGTATTTGAGTTCTGTCATCAGAATTCCCACCAATGAGCACACCACCTATGGTACAGGCAAAGCATTTCTCCACAGGTAATAAAAGAAAACCAAGTTCAAAAGGCATTGCTACCCTTTTAGACTTCTTTAGCTAATTAGTTATGTGGAAAACCCATGCTCAAACTAAACCAGAGGCTGCTTCCCACTGCTCAAGTGATGATGGTGATCAGAGGGCTGGAGAAGCTCCCCTGTGGGGACAGGCTGGGAGAGTTGGGGCTGTTCAGCCTGGAGAAGAGAAGGCTCCAGGGAGACCTCAGAGCAGCCTTCCAGGACCTGAAGGGGCTCCAGGAGAGCTGGGGAGGGACTTCGGACAAGGGCTGGGAGTGCCAGGATGAGGGAGAATGGCTTTGAGCTGGGAGAGGGGAGATTGAGACTGGAGATGAGGAAGAAATTCTTTAGAGTGAGAGATTCTGGCACAGGTTGCCCAGGGAGGCTGTGGCTGCCTCCTCCCTGGAGGTGTTCAAGTCCAGGCTGGAGGAGGCCTTGAGCAAGCTGGGCTGGGGGGAGGTGTCCCTGCCCATGGCAGGGGGTTGGAAGTGGATAAAGCTTTGAGGTCCCTTCCAACCCAACCCATTCTATGACTCTGTGCTAAGGGTTCCAGAGCTGGAAGGTGTACAGCTGGTACAGCACACACAGCTCATGTCAAGGTGACATTTCTCACTGTAGCTACACCTTTTTAAAACACTGCAAAGCTGCCACAGCCCTTTGGCAGTAACACCACCCTTGGAGATGTATATGATACAGCCAAACAAATTGAGTGGATTGCCTGAGATTATTAGAGTTACATATTCAAAAGCAGCAACTAATCATGACTAAGGTAGTTCTGAGCTATTGCTTTTACCCAGACCAAAGCAGTCACAGAGTAAGTTTGGTGGCTGAGGTCTCTTGTAGTTCAACATGACCATAAAACCATGTTCCCAGGCACCTCAAGGTACCAGATTTCTCCACTCCTCAGTTTTAGTTTCAGGCCATGATGTTCATGGACATAGTATCTGAGAGGCTTGAGGGTTCTGGAAAGCATATATAGTGGTAAGAGAGTCTGGCAAGGCTGATAGGAACATCAGTCCAGTGATCAAGTATTGATTTTGCTTTGAAGGGTCTGCAGCTCTGCAAGGATTTCTGGCAGGACATGAATACAGACACCTGCACCTCAAACAATGGGTTCAGCTTTGAGCCCTCACTCCAAGAAGGACATTGAGGGGCTGGAGCAGGTCCAGAGAAGGGCAACAAAGCTGGGGAAGGGTCAGCTCTCTACAGCTTCCTGGAAGGAGGTTGCAGTGAGGTGGGGGTTGGACTCTTCTCCCTAGTCTCAGGTGATAGGGTGAGAGGAAATGGCCTGATATTGTGCCAGGGGAGGGCTAGGTTGGAGAGGAGGAATAAGAGAGTGGTCAGGGACTGGCACAGGCTGCCCAGGGAGGTGGTGGAGTCCCCATCCCCAAAGGTGTTCAAGGAACCTGTGGCCATGGCACTTGGGGCCATGGTTTGATGCCATGGTGGGGTTGGGTTGCTGGTTGGACTGGGTGAGCTTGGAACAGTTCTGTGATTCTCCACGCCACAGAAACAAAAGGCAACCTTTGCTGTTGTTGCCTAGCCTGATCAGTAAGTAAAGATCAGGATTTAAAAGCTACTTCTGCCTTAGCTTTTCTTACATGATACCACTGTGACCACAAGTTAACAGAGGAGAGGTTCAAGGTTATCCACAGAGAGTAAAAAAAAAAAAAACCACAGAAAAATCCTATTTCACCTGCACAAACACAACCAGGCACCTGGTTAAGCTGAAAGTCAATCTCAGGAAGAGACTGTTATTTATTTATTCAGCTGTCAAACTCCCTCCTATAGTGACCAAACTGCAGGAAGTGGCCATTCCCACTGCAGGTAGCTCCAACCTATTACCCATTTGAAACATGCTCCACATTCCAGCATGCTTTGGGACAGAGAACAATGGCAGGAATGGCTGAAGGCCCAGCAGCCTGCTTTCCTGGGAGGATGTTGGGCATTGTTCCACAGCAGGTGTGCTAACAGATGGGAAGAGCTGCAGCTGGGAGGGGTGGCTGACACCCAGGCAGGCTCTGTGGCCACCCAGTCAGACTTGGACAGGCTGGGCAGAGGGAAACTCATGAAGTTCAACATGGGCAAGTGTAGAGGTCCACACCTGGGGAGGAACACCACCAGGCAGCAGGACAGGTGGGAAGCAGCTCTGCAGAGAAGGACCTGTGTCCAGTTCTGGAGCCTCTGTTCCAGGAAGGATCTGGAGGTGCTGGAAGGTGTCCAGAGAAGGGCCACCAGGATGAGCAGAGGGCTGGAGCTGCTCTGCTCTGGAGACAGACTGAGAGAGTTGGGGTTGTGCAGTCTGGAGAGGAGAAGGCTCCCAGGAGACCTTCTTGTGGCCTTCCAGGATCTGAAGGGGGCTCCAAGAAAGCTGGGGAGGGACTTTTGAGGGTGTCAGGGAGGGATAGGACTGGGGGGAATGGAGCAAAACTAGAAGTGGGGAGATGAGATTGGATATCAGGAAGAAGTTGTTCCCCATGAGGGTGGTGAGAGACTGGCAGAGGTTGCCCAGGGAGGTGGTGGAAGCCTCATCCCTGGAGGGTTTTGCAGCCAGGCTGGATGTGGCTGTGAGCAACCTGCTGTGGTGTGAGGTGTCCCTGCCCATGGCAGGGGGGTTGGAGCTGGATGAGCCTTGAGGTCCCTTCCAACCCTGACAATTCTGTGAGTCTATGACCTTGGAGTGCTGGTGGACAATGAGTTCTCCATGGGACAGCCACGTGCCCTCATGGCCAAAAAAAAGCCAGCAGTGTCCTGGGGTACATTAAGAAAAGTGTGGCCAGCAGGTCAAGGCAGGTTCTTCTCCCTTTCTACTCTGCTGAGGCCACACCTGGAGCACTGTGTCCAGTTCTGGCCTCCCCAGTTCAAGAGGGACAGGGAACTACTGGAGAGAAACTAGTGGAGGCCACAAAGATGCTGAGGGGCCTGGAGCATGTCTGTGAGGAGAAGCTGAGAGCCCTGGCACTGTTTAGCCTGGAGAAGAGCAGCCCCAGAGGGGATCTAAGCAATGCTGAGCAACAGCTAAAGGGTGGGGGACAAGAGGACAGGGCTGGGCTCTTCTCAGTGGTGCCCAGGGACAGGACAAGGGGCAGTAGATACAAATGTTCAGAGAACACTTCACTTAAACATGAGGAGAAACTTCTTTGCTGTGAGAGTGCTGGAGCAGGCTGCCCAGGGATGTTGTGGAGTCTCCTCCTCCAGATGGAGACTTTCAAAACCCCCCTGGACATTGTTGCTGCAGTGTGATTTATTCTAGGGGATGGTGCTCTAGCAGGGCAGATGGACCAGCCAGCCTTCAGAGGTTCCTTTCAACCCCCTGTGATTCTGTGAGGTGTATGCTAGCAGAAGCACACCCACAGACCATACAGGTTCAACCAGCAGCCCAGTAACTGTTTACTGCTGCCCTTCAGCCTGCCCAGGCACATGATGTTTGCCTCCCTCTAACCTGTGGCTGCCCTGGAAGCTACAATTACTCTTGCTGCAGTTCCCTGGGGCAGTCCACACCTTGAAACCCACAAGAATTCATCACTGCAATGCAGAGTTTGGTTTGGGCTGCTCTAGGGAAGTGCTTGGGAATTTCAGCTAAACTCAGAGCACAGCAACTTATCTGCAATGCTGCAAGTCACTACAACAACATCACCAACCCTGCACACTCCCTCTGCCTGCTGCCAGGAGCCATGCTGCATGGTGGCTAAAACACCTCTGAACAAAAGGAGGGGTACAGAGCATGTCCCATGTGTCAACAACTGCAGATGATCGAGCTTCCTACACGGAGCAGAACCACAGAATGGGTTGGGTTGGAAGGGACCTCAAAGCTCATCCAGTCCCAACCCCCCCTGCCATGGGCAGGGACACCTCCCACCAGCCCAGCTTGCTCAAGGCCTCATCCAGCCTGGCCTTCAACACCTCCAGGGAGGAGGCAGCCACAGCCTCCCTGGGCAACCTGTGCCAGTGTCTCACCACCCTCACTCTCAACAATTTCTTCCTCATCTCCAGTCTCAATCTCCCCTCTCCCAGCTCAAAGCCATTCTCCCTCATCCTGGCACTCCCAGCCCTTGTCCAAAGTCCCTCCCCAGCTCTCCTGGAGCCCCTTCAGGTCCTGGAAGGCTGCTCTGAGGTCTCCCTGGAGCCTTCTCTTTTCCAGGCTGAACAATCACAACTCTCCCAGCCTGTCCCCACAGGGGACCTTCTCCAGCCCTCTGATCATCTTCATGGCCTTCTCTGGACCCTCTCCAACAGTTCCATATCCTTGTGCTGGGGGCAAAACTCAATTCTTCAGGAAAAGCATCAAAGACACTCCTAGAATACAGGACTACTGAAGTTGGAATCCAATAACTTAATTTAAGGTTCCAGAGGCTATTTCTCATTCTCTACACCATCTCTTGAATTCAGGACCTTTTGTTTGGGTTCTCATAACAATTTTTAGCAAACACTAGGAAAAACCTTACCCCTTACTGTCAGGCATAGGATGTTCAGACTGCCACCTTTGGCAGTTGTTGATTTCAGAGCAGGGAGGGTGGTGGGGTCATCTTTCATATAAATAAAGTATCAGAGGGTCTGTCATATGCCTGAATCCAGACAAATGTGCCTCACTTCATATTCTCCTTCTCTCCAAACTGACTTCCTCCTCTGGGCAGAGCTCATGCCACTACAAGTTAGGGTCTTTTTCTAAGGCTGTTCTGTGGTCACAGTCTTGAAAGCAAAGTGACAGAGGTTAAATAAGGGCAGCTTCTGTCACAATGCCTTTCCCTCTCCACTCCTCTGGCTCCCTCACAAGTAGGTCCCTTTGCTAACTAGCCCACCAAGACACCTAGATGATTTATCTAGCACCTAGAACCAGACACAGTTGCTTGGGCAGAGTTACCTGACAGATGGACACTCTCCACACATGCAAAAGGCAGAAGTGAAGCACACAGGGCTGGCCAGAGGGGACAGTCAGCTCCAAACATCTGGCTGAAGCAAACTTCACCTTACTCAAGTTATCAATTCAGAGGCACTACCTCAGCCCACTATCATCTGAAAGAGATATCTTGCAGCAAGCTCTGTCATTTTTGCTAATTAATTCTTAAAGAGCATGGGTTACAGAATGGTGGGGGTTGGAAAGGACCTCTGCAGATCATCCAGTCCAATCCACCCAGAGCAGGCTGCCCAGATCACAATGTCTAGCTGGGTTTGGAATCTCTCTAGAGGAGACTCCACAACCTCTCTGGGCAGCCTGCTCCAGGCCTCTAGCACCCTCACACCAAAGAAGTTTCTCCTCCTGGGTTCCAGTTTGGGTCCACTGCTGGCCACCACTGGAAAGAGTCTTTGCCCCTTGCCCTTTAGCTGTTGGGCAGTATTGAGTCCATATGTCCTTGAGGATGCAGACATGGTGCTTCTGCTAGGAGTGGAGCTTAAGCATCAGCAGCTATTGACTCACAGCAGGAACTGGGAGCTCACATCCAGCTTGAAAATTCCACTCTTGCACATCCAATTAATAAACCAAATAAATACCAAAGAAGTCAACAAGTTTATGTAAACAGTTGTCACCACTTGCAGAGTTTCTGTATCAAGCAGCTATTAAACTTTCCCACATGGAAGTCAGGGCAAGGGAGAGGAAGCTACAAACCCCACACTTTTTGAGTTTACCTGCACTGCTAAAAAATTGCTGTAGCATAAACTGCCCAAAAGGATTCCCAAGTGTTGTTTGCTGATCATCAGAACACTGAATGGACCAGGAAATGCCTCACACCACACAGGGCAATAGAAACTTCTTTTCAGTTGCCCTTTCCATGAAGAAGAGGTGTTTGGGGTTGAATTTTTTTGTGGGTTCCAACTCAATGTAGTTTTGAGACCCGTGCATGTCCAGTGGCAATCTTGTTTGCTGTAAATGTGACATCAGCTTTTGAGAAATCTCAGAGTTTATTTAGAGAAAACACTCTCCATGTTGTCAGCACAGATTCTACAGCAGACTGAGTTACAGACTCAGCATCTGTACTGCAAACTAAGCCCTCTGAGGTCACCTCCTTACTCGACTCAAGCTGACAGAATTCAGTAGACTGCCTTGATGCACTCTCGTAGGTTACAGAAGAGCAATAACAAAGTAAAAAGCATCTCCCCCTTTTTAATTTCTAGTGAATGACTTCAGCCTCTCAAGTTCTGCTTAGCTACAGGTGCTGGCAACCTGCAAATTGAAGACCTGTGGCTTTCCCTGTATCAAATAAAAGACAGGATGTGCACTGAGACCAGACTGAATGGCTCACTTTTACCAAAAGGTCTGGTTCCTTCTTCCTGCCTGTGGCTTCTAGCCACACAAACTCCAATCCTTCACCCTCTCCTGTCCCCACCCTGCCAAGTTTCAGCTGTTTCAACTTACTGAATAGTTTTGGCTGTTTCTAGTTCTCATCTGTTTTCAATTACTTTGAGTTAAAGCAACTGGTAGAAGAGCTTGATGATCACCAGTGCCAGAGCAAGGTAAGCAGCTGGAGTAAAAGCTCACAAGCACTGTTAATTAGCCATTTATCACACAGTATCACAGTATATTAGAGGTTGGAAAGGACCTCCAGAGACCATTGGATCCAATACACCCCCCTCCCTGCCCCCCAAAGCAGGATCAGCTAGGGCAGCTGAACGAGCTGGGTTTGTTCAGCCTGGAGAGAAGAGAAGGCTGAGGGGAGACCTTAACACCATGGAGCAGGATAAAAAAGGTGGCTACCAGGAGAATGAAGACTCCTTTTTTACAAGGAGTGCTATGGAAAAGACAAGGGGTGACAGGGACAAGCTACTGCTGGGGGCATTCCTGTTTGACTCCAGGAGAAAGTGTTTCCCAGGAGAACAGTCAGACACTGGAATCATCTCCTAGAGGGATCAGAATCCCAGTGGATTCCCCTACACTGGACAGTTTTAAGGCTGGGCTTGCCAGGGTGCTGGGCCCGCTCATTTCAACTCCACTGTCACCTAGAGAGGTTGGAGCAGATGATCCTTGAGGTCCCCTTCCAAGCTGGCAGTCCGGGATTCTGTGAATTTCGCTCACCACATCCTGCAGAGCTGCCCACCAAGATGTGCTTTTCACCTGGCTACACAAAAAGCCAAGGTCACAAAAGCGTTGCCCCAGGATGTGTGGGTGAGAACAGATCTAGTCTTTCCTCTCTATTGTAGGCATCCAGTGACCACTGACACAGATTAAAACAAGCCCTGGGCCAGCTTCAGATGAGCAGGTGCCACAATCCATATCTTGCTGCTCTTTGAACAAGCTACAGGAAACCACAGGCTGCAAGGTCAGATAATGGAGAGTTTTGGTGCAGGCTACAAAAAAGCAGAACTGACACAGCTCTAACCTGCTGTGCACACACCTGGAAAGAGAGACTTCAAATTGTCAGAGAGGGAGCATTACGTGGCTACCATCAGCAAGGCAGCGACACCGCTCTGAGTTAACAGCGCCAGGAATCTACATCAGGAACTGTCACAGCTTCGCTCCCAGAGCCAGGCACAGGCTAAACACAAGCACCACCACAAACAGGTGACAGAGCACACCACAAGTCACTCCGCACGCAACAGTTAGCCTCTTGCTGAAGAACCTCTTTTTCTTCTCTTTCCGCGGAAAATGAGTCATTTTTATCGTATTTCATCTCCACATGCCTTTTCTAAAAGCTCCCCACTGCTGCCCCAGGAAGGCAGATGGGATCTCGGCGAGATAATGGCTCCTGCCATCCCCACATGCCTGAGAAGGTACCGCGGGAACTACTCCGTGCCCTCGCATCCTCCCGACTTTGGGGCTCGCCCCTCTCACCCCCAGCACCGCCGAGCGCAGCCCCCCCTGCCTGCGGCCAGCACGGCCCAAGCATCCCGCTGCCGGCCGCTGGGCCTCTGCTCTCCGGCTGGGGAGGCGCAGGGCTGGGGGGCAGACCCCTGTTCCCTCTCCCCACTACCCAGGTGCTCTCCTACAGGGTCGGGGGCGGCCGAACCCCCTCAGGGCCGCGCAGAGGGATGGGATGGAAGGGCAGGGCGGCGGCGGACTCACGGCGCGGGGGAGGCGCCCGCCAGGTGCACGTCCTCGGGCGCGTCGTAGAATTCCTCGGTGTCGCTGTCGGAGGCCATGACGGCGCCGGGCCGGGCCCAGCCGCCGGCAACACAGCGCAGCACACGGCGGCCGCCGCCACCTCAGGGTA
Source organism: Indicator indicator (assembly GCF_027791375.1). Classification (NCBI taxonomy): domain Eukaryota; kingdom Metazoa; phylum Chordata; class Aves; order Piciformes; family Indicatoridae; genus Indicator; species Indicator indicator. Next base: position 21,796,597 of record NC_072026.1, read on the forward strand.
GGACGGGCGGGGGCCGCGTCACTCTCGCGAGAACCGCGCCAGGCCCGCCCCCTACCGGGCAGAAGTGAGAGGAGAGGCCGGGACCACCCTCTGCCGGGCGGAAGTACCGCAGGATGGAGGGTGAGGACCGTCCCTTGCCGGGCGGAAGTGCCAAAGGAGCTCTTGTAGGACCCGCCCTCTGCCGAGCGGAAGTACCGCAGGATGGAGGGTGAGGACCGTCCCTTGCCGGGCGGAAGTGCCAGAGGAGCTCTTGTAGGACCCGCCCTCTGCCGAGCGGAAGTACCGCAGGATGGAGGGTGAGGACCGTCCCTTGCCGGGCGGAAGTGCTAGAGGAGCTCTTGAAGGACCCGCCCTCTGCCGGGCGGAAGTGCGAGCGGAGGTCGGGTCCCGGCGCGGCCTTTCCGCGTTGTGTCACAGCCGCTGCCGCGCTTACAGACGCCGCGTAGATGCTGGCAGTGTGTTGCTCTGAATCCTCCACGATCATAGAATGATAAAATTGTTACGGTTGGAAGGGACCTCAAGGCTCAGCCAGTCCCAACCCCCCTGCCATGGGCAGGGACACCTCACACCACAGCAGGTTGCTCACAGCCACATCCAGCCTGGCTGCAAAAACCTCCAGGGATGAGGCTTCCACCACCTCCCTGGGCAACCTCTGCCAGTCTCTCACCACCCTCACGGGGAACAACTTCTTCCTAACATCCAATCTCAATCTCCCCACTTCTAGTTTTGCTCCATCCCCCCCCAGTCCTATCCCTCCCTGACACCCTCAAAAGTCCCTCCCCAGCTTTCTTGGAGTTCCCTTCAGATCCTGGAAGGCCACAAGAAGGTCTCCTGGGAGCCTTCTCCTCTCCAGACTGCACAACCCCAACTCTCTCAGGCTGTCTCCAGAGCAGAGCAGCTCCAGCCCTCTGCTCATCCTGGTGGCCCTTCTCTGGACACCTTCCAGCACCTCCAGATCTTTCCTGCAATAGAGGCTCCAGCACTGGACACAGAGCTCCAGCTGTGGTCTCAGCAGAGTGGAGCAGAGGGGGAGAATCCCCTCCCTGGCCCTGCTGGCCACACTCCTTTTGATGTGGGATTTGCTTCCTTTGTTAAAAATAACCAGGTGTGTAACCTCTGTTCCATGATTCAGCTTTTCTGCAGTCAACATCTGATCTCCACCAAGGCGGGGGGGTGTGTCAGATCTCAGGAGGAAGATGCAGCAGGCTGTTCCAGCACAAGTGTGCTCCTTGGAAAAGGCAGCTGAGGTAGGAAAGGAGAGATGCCTTGTCAAAGAGCCATTCTGTCAGGACATCCCTGAGGTGGACTCTCTATTTGGGATGCTTAGTAGGATGAAAGGCCACGAAGATGAGCAGAAGGCTGGAGCACCTCTCCTATGAGGATAGACTGAAAGAGTTGGGGCTGTTCAGACTGGAGAAGAGAAGGCTCCCAGGAGAGCTTCTTGTGGCCTTCCAGCATCTGAAGGGGGCTCCAAGAAAGCTGGGGAGGGACTTTTGAGGGTGTCAGGGAGTGATAGGACTGGGGGAGATGGAGCAAAAGTAGAAGTGGGGAGATTGAGATTGGATGTTAGGAAGAAGTTGTTCCCCATGAGGGTGGTGAGAGCCTGGCAGAGGTTGCCCAGGGAGGTGGTGGTGGAAGCCTCACCCCTGGAGGTTTTTGCAGCCAGGCTGGATGTGGCTGTGAGCAACCTGCTGTGGTGTGAGGTGTCCCTGCCCATGGCAGGGGGGTTGGAACTGGCTGAGCCTTGAGGTCCCTTCCAGCCCTGACAATTCTGTGATTCATCTCAAGGCAGCCTCTCCGACCATGCCATGCTGCCTGCTTTGTCCTGCCTGGACAGAGCTTGCTTCCCTCAAGACTGCTTCCCTTGGGCTCTTCTCTCTGACTAACTCCACCAATGGACCTTTTCTGCAGACAAACCTCTCCTGCAGCAGAAATGCCATGGGTGGGGGAAGGGGGCAGAAGGGATGATGACACCATTCCCAGCTTCCCTGCCCTGAACTACCGCCATGCAGAGATGGGACAAAGCTTGATGCAAGCAAGGTGTCAGTTGATTGTCTACAGCTTTTCCTTTATATAGGTTAACATCATCTCAGAAGGCAGCTTGTAGTTGGTCATTAGTATGTCCAGGCGACAGCTGTAAGCTCATGATTGACTACAGAGAACACAAGTCTCACGTGAACACATAGATTTTACCAAGGCTTGAACATCCTGTTCAGATGGAACCTCCTGGGTTCCAGTTTGTGCCAACTGCCCCTTGCCCTGTCCCTGGGCACCACTGAGAAGTCTGTCCCCATCCTCTTGCCCCCCACCCTTTAGCTCTTGCTGAGCATTGATCAGATCCCCTCTCAGGCTCAGCAGCCCCAGGGCTCCCAACCTCTCTCCCTCACAGAGAAGTTCCTCATTCCTCTGCTAACCAAGTTCTCCCCCTTGTCCCTTTCTCCATCTGTAGATCCAACCAAGACCCAAGCAAGGACATCCAATGAGCATTATGAGGTCCTCTGCAGGCAGCTCTGCTGTTCAGTGTCTTGTGGCAAGGATCCCAGCTCCCACAGCTCTGGCTATTCTCCTCACCTGCCTCTTCTTGGGGGCACAAACCCAGACCCCAAGAGCTTTCCAGGAGAGCACCATCCCCTTTCAAGTGCTTAACCAGGAGCAGGCTTACAGTCTGGTCCAGCCAAGCCTGTTCCAGGATGCCAACATGTCCAACCACCTGAAGAACCTCCTCAGGAACGCCAGCTCTGAGCTCCCCTCGCTGCCTGTGTGCATGTGATGGTTTGAAACTGTCTTTTTAATTTTTCCTTGCAAAGTTCAGAACAGAGAAAGTGAAAGAATGTAAATAAGTCACTATTGGGTGTAAGAAAGCAAAATAACGATTGTTCTAAACACTTCCATTGGATAGATAGAAATGTTTAAGAACTATTACCCAAAACAAAGTAGGCATTCGGCACATTCTGCGTTCGGCAGTGGGGGCAGTTGCTGGGCTGTCTGGCTGCTGTTTCTTCTTCTCTTCTGGCTGAAGATAACACACTGACCTTGGCAGCTAAGTTAACAACTTTCTGCTTAACTAACTGTGCTTCTCTGTCCAGGGGGGTCTGGGGGGGAAGCTCCTGGGAGAGGGAGGCCCCTTTGGGAGGGTCCCCTTGGGGGGAAGCAAAGGGAGATCGATTGTGCTTTTTCTGTTGATTGTATATATTTGTGAATGTTGTGAATTTTGTATATTTATACATATTCATTGCATTTCATTGTAGATTTTAGACTCTGCTTGTAAATACAGCTTTTCATTTGCTTCCAGACTGGGCTAGCCTGGTTATTGTTGGTGGGGGGGGAATTTCAGCTCACACCGACACACTTTTTATTTTTGGCGCTCCAACTCGGGGCTCGATTGCTTGTTTGATTTATTTCTGCTCAGATTAGGAAGCAAAATGAAGCTGTTTTGGATTTTGAGTAATTTTATTTCCTCTGTTATCAGTGTGATTGTCTACAGATGGGCTGTTTCCTGCATGATAGACAAGATTGTGAGATATGTGGCATATAAGTCGTTTCTTTGGGTTAAGAACAAGTTACTGAATGTTGGTGAATTCTGTTATGGTCTTATTGGGCTAAGAAGCTATGGTAACTCAACTATGGATCTGCTAGCAGACACATATGAGTTTGTTACTCCTCTTACAACTACAGAGGGTCTTTGGAACCAGTGGTACCTTAGATATCTTGTACTAGCCTTAATCTTAATTTTGTTGCTTCTTGGAATAATCATATGGCTACTGATAGCACTGTATCAAGAAAGACATAAGGCTACTTGCTCTTCCAACTCTGCTGTGAATGTGAAAACCAAGCCAGTAAATTTGGTTGCCACTATCACCAGAAAGCGCAAAGGAGCTGCAGGAGGAGATGCAGATGCTGCAGGAGATGGTGCAGATGGAGATGAGGGTCCTTCTACTCAGGGTCCCTCTCTTAAGAAAGATCCTTCTGATGAGGAAGAGAGGGTTAGCCTTAAAACTCTGGTAGACCTCTTGAGACCCCACATGGATGATGGAAATGTAGGTCAGGATGTAGACCCTAGTAGATTAGCAACTGCTGGTAGTGCCTCTGAACTCAAAGAAATTCAACGGAGGATTAAAATAGGATTATGGGGACAGCGACCTCAGGATGATGATGATGATGATGATGATGATGATGAGGATGACATACAGTCAGCTAATGCACCCAGACAGGAAATTAGACATGTGAGGAAGGATTACATCAGAGGAGATAATGAGCCAGTCCTGTCTTGGCTAGCCAGGTGTTTTGATATGGGAGCCCCAGCATTGGTGGTAGGTGACAAGTCGGCCTCTCAGTTGGGGATGCTCTCAAAGGATACAGGCATAGACAGGCATCTAGGCAAGTGCATTGGTAAAGTTTCTCTGTGGGCACGCCTCCTACTGGCAGTCTCGCTGAGGTACCCCAGCAGAGATGATTTACCATGGAACCCTAAGCCTTGGACCACAATAGCTGAGGGAATCAAGCGTCTGAGAGAGTTTGCTGTGAGAGAAGTAATGTATGGAGATCATAAGACCCTGAATCCTGATGAAATTCCTGTTGGAACAGGCCTTGCCAAAAAGCTCATTAAGCTTGCTCCTCCTAATTATGCCACTATTCTGGCAAGCAGGATTGTGGCAAGAAATTATGGTGGAGCACCTCCTACTGTTGGCCATTTCACTGACCAAATGAGGCAGTTGGAGGATAGTCTCGCACGTACTTCTTTGGTTTCAGCCATTGAAACTCTGTCTGGAGAAATAAAGAATTGCATGAAAGAGCTGAAGGAGGAATTTAAAACCTCCATATCCAACTTGATGAAGGGGGATGATTCTAATTCCTCTTCCTCCAGATGGATACAAGTTTCAGCTGTTAGGAACAGACGTGCTCCAAGAAGGCCATTCCAGAATAGGTCAAACCAAAACAGACAGCAGAGGCAATCACGTGGCAGTATCTGGATAACTCTACGTGATCAGTTTGGTGAGAACATGAACAGATGGGATGGTCAACCAACTTCTGATCTTTTCAAGAGGTTACGGGAGCTGCAGAGGGGCAGGTCCCGAGGTAGCAATACCAGGAGGGTAGCTGTCGCTTCCTCAGTTTCCCAGAACAACTCTGATAGCTCCAACAGTGATCCTAATTCTGATGCTGGACATTGTGCTGGCTGTACATGTGGAGGTAATCCCCACCATTAGGGGTGCCCTGCCTTCCGCCAGGGGGAGGTAAGGGATAATGGAGATAACAGAATCTATTGGGATGTGTACATCCAGTGGCCTGGCACTTCAAAATTTCAGAAGTACAGGGCCTTGGTTGACACAGGAGCTCAGTGCACCATAATACCATCAAATTATCAAGGGGGAGAATCTATAACTATTCAGGGAGTCACTGGTGGATCTCAAGAGTTGTTTAAGATAGAGGTTGATATAAGTTTAACTGGGAAGCAGTGGAAGAAACATACTATTGTAACAGGTCCTAATGCACCTTGTATTTTGGGAATTGACTTTCTGAGAGAAGGGCGTTTTAAAGACCCTAAGGGTTACAAATGGGCTTTGGAATAGCAACTGTAGAAATTGATGGAGGAAAATTGAAATTGTCCATTAGACCTGAGCTTTCAGATGAATCTGCAGTTGTGGGACAACATGAGATAGAGGATGTAAAGCTGCCGGTTGCTTCTCAAACTGTGCCTCACAGACAATACAGAACCAACCGTGACTCTTTGGTGCCCATTCAAAACTTGATTCGTCAGTTGGAGAGTCAGAAGGTCATCAGCAAAACTCATTCACCTTTCAACAGTCCAGTCTGGCCTGTGAGAAAGCAGAATGGAGAGTGGCGTCTGACAGTTGATTTCCGTGCCTTGAATGAAGTAACTCCACCCATGAGTGCAGCTGTACCAGACATGATGGAACTCCAATATGAGCTGGAATCCAAGCAGGCCAAATGGTATGCTACCATAGACATTGCTAATGCTTTCTTCTCTATTCCCATAGCAGAGGAATGCAGGCCTCAGTTTGCTTTCACCTGGAGAGGCATTCAGTACACATTCAATCGTTTGCCCCAGGGGTGGATTCACAGTTCAACCATCTGCCATGCAGTGATCCATGATGCTTTGGAGAAAGGTGGAGCTCCAGAACACATTCAGTTCATCGATGACATCATCGTCTGGGGTGAGACTGCTGAAGAAGTCTTCGAGAAAGGTAACAAAATCATTGACATTCTCTTGCAAGCTGGTTTCGCTATCAAGCGAGACAAGGTGAAAGGACCTGCCAGAGAAATCCAGCTTCTGGGAGTGCGGTGGCAAGATGGTCGCCGTCACATCCCAATGGATGTGATAAACAGAGTCTCCACCATGGCAAATCCCATCAACAAGAAAGAAACTCTGCGTTTCTTAGGCATAGTGGGATTTTGGAGACTGCACATTCCTGGATACAGTCAGATTGTGAAACCTCTATATGATGTGACTCGAAAGAGAAACAGTTTCCAATGGGGTCCTGAGCAACAAGCAGCCTTTGACCAGATCAAGCAAGAGGTAGTCCAAGCGATGGGTCTGGGACCTGTCCGAACTGGTCCAGACATTAAGAACATTCTGTACACGGCCGCGAGTGACAATGGTCCAACCTGGTGCTTATGGCAAAGAGCTCCAGGGGAGACACGAGGACGTCCTCTTGGTTTCTGGGGTCGTGGCTACAGAGGCTCAGAGGCAAACTACACTCCAACAGAGAAAGAGATTTTAGCTGCTTATGAAGGAGTGAAAGCTGCTTCTGAAGTGATTGGAACTGAGTCACAACTTCTTCTAGCTCCTAGATTGCCAGTTCTGAATTGGATGTTCAAAGGCAAAGGTTCTTCACCACATCATGCAACAGATGCTACCTGGTCTAAGTGGATGGCTCTGATAACACAGCGAGCTTGAATGGGAAATCTCGAAAGGCCTGGTTTGGTGGAGGTGATCACAAACTGGCCAGAAGGCACAAGCTGTGCTAAACCTCCAGAGGAGAGAGTAGCTCGTGCTGAGGAAGCTCCTCCTTACAGTGATCTGTCTGATGATGACAAGAGATATGCTTTGTTCACAGACGGTTCCTGTCGTCTTGTTGGGAACAAGCGGAGATGGAAATCTGCAGTGTGGAGCCCAACGCGCAGAGTTGCAGAAGCGAGAGATGGAGAAGGAGAATCCAGTGAATTTGCAGAGGTAAAAGCTGTCCAGCTAGCTCTTAACGTAGCTGAACGTGAGAGATGGCCAAAGCTTTATCTCTACACCGACTCGTGGATGGTAGCCAATGCCTTGTGGGGTTGGCTGAAAGACTGGAAAAAGAATGGCTGGCAGAGGAAAGGAAAGCCAATCTGGGCTGCAGATCTGTGGCAAGACATTGCTGCTCGCATTGAGAGAATCCCAGTGAAAGTGAGACACATCGATGCTCACATTCCTAAGAGCAAAGCTACTGAGGAACAACAACACAACCAGCAGGCAGATCTAGCTGCAAGAGTTTCCCAGGTGGACACAAACTCTCATCCTGATCCTGATCTTGACTGGAAACACCGAGGTGAGCTGTTCTTAGCTCGGTGGGCCCATGACTCGTCAGGACATCAAGGCAGAGATGCAACCTACCGATGGGCTCGTGACAGATCCATTGACATTTCCATGGATGCTATCACACAAGTCATCCATGACTGTGACATTTGTGCTGCTATTAAGCAGGCAAAGCGGATCAAGCCCTTGTGGTACGGTGACCGATGGTCCAAGTACAAGTATGGTGAAGCCTGGCAGATTGACTACATCACTCTACCTCGTTCTCGATCTGGTAAGCAGTATGTGCTGACTATGGTAGAGGCAAGCACTGGATGGCTGGAAACTTATCCAGTTCCTCATGCAACTGCACGTAACACCATTCTTGGTCTGGAAAGACAAATCCTGTGGAGACACGGAACTCCAGAGAGGATTGAGTCAGACAACGGAACTCATTTCAAGAACAATCTTGTAAAAAACTGGGCCAAAGAGCATGGCATCGAGTGGATATTCCACATTCCCTACTATGCACCAGCTGCAGGGAAGATCGAACGCTACAACGGTTTGCTGAAAACCACTCTCAAAGCCATGGGGGGTGGATCTTTGAAAAACTGGGAGAAACATTTAGCACAAGCAACCTGGTTGGTGAATAGTAGAGGTTCAGTGAATCGAGCTGGACCTGTCCAATCAGATTTGTTGCAAAAGGAGGAAGGTGACAGAGTTCCTGTTATCAGAGAAAAGAATCTGTTAGGCAAAACTGTTTGGGTATTTTCTCCTTCAGGAGAGGCCAAACCTGTCCGAGGGGTGGTTTCTGCTGAAGGTCCTGGTCACACCTATTGGGTGATGCAAGAAAATGGTGAAATTCAGTGTATTCCACAAAGAAATCTAACTTTGGCTGAGAGAGGTTAAATTCAGAGTGTTGCGCAGACACAGCATCACGCCCAAGAGGAGAGTTCATGAGATCTACGGTGCACGAACCCTGAGAGCCCTGAGTCACCTGAGAGTCCCTGTTCCTTCCTTCGCTCCATCTGCGAGGAAACAAGCTGTTTGCTGTTTTTCCTGTGATTTGACTCTTTTGAATCATCTACATCTGGGATAGCCGGAATGGACTATGGTCTTTATTCACCTATTGTTGTAGATATTATTTTAGATTAGATAAATGATAGTAGCAGCCAATGGAATTGTTTAGAAGGGGTGGACTGTGATGGTTTGAAACTGTCTTTTTAATTTTTCCTTGCAAAGTTCAGAACAGAGAAAGTGAAAGAATGTAAATAAGTCACTATTGGGTGTAAGAAAGCAAAATAACGATTGTTCTAAACACTTCCATTGGATAGATAGAAATGTTTAAGAACTATTACCCAAAACAAAGTAGGCATTCTGCACATTCTGCGTTCGGCAGTGGGGGCAGTTGCTGGGCTGTCTGGCTGCTGTTTCTTCTTCTCTTCTGGCTGAAGATAACACACTGACCTTGGCAGCTAAGTTAACAACTTTCTGCTTAACTAACTGTGCTTCTCTGTCCAGGGGGGTCTGGGGGGGAAGCTCCTGGGAGAGGGAGGCCCCTTTGGGAGGGTCCCCTTGGGGGGAAGCAAAGGGAGATCGATTGTGCTTTTTCTGTTGATTGTATATATTTGTGAATGTTGTGAATTTTGTATATTTGTACATATTCATTGCATTTCATTGTAGATTTTAGACTCTGCTTGTAAATACAGCTTTTCATTTGCTTCCAGACTGGGCTAGCCTGGTTATTGTCGGTGGGGGGGGAATTTCAGCTCACACCGACACAGTGCATCAAGCCTGCAGATATCAGACACCTCTTCAAGTACACCAACACCACTGTGCCCTGCACCATCTGCCAAAGTGTCGTGGGACAAAGCCCTAGAGGGAAGAGGGGCCCAGGACAGCTGGTCAGTATTCAAGGGCCACCTCCTCTGTGTCCAGGAGCAATGTATACCAACAAAGAGAAAATCAGGGAAGAATGCTAGGAGGCCTGCCTGGATGAGCAAGGAGCTGCTGGACACGCTATCACTTAAAAGGAAGCTCTACAAGGAGTGGAGGAAAGGACAGCTGGAATGGGGGGATAAGGAAGCTGCCCCAGCAGCAAGAGACCTGCTTGGGAAAGCCAAAGCACAGCTTGAATTCAATCTAGCCAGGGAGATCAAAGGGAACACTAAGAATTTCTACAGGTATATTAATGGTCAAAAGAAGCCTAGGGAAGGTGTGGGCCCCTCAGAAAGAAAACAGTGAAATGGTCACAAGTGACCTGGAGAAGGCTGAGGTTCTCAAGGACTTCTTTACCTCAGTCTTCACTGCAAGGGCCTCCAGCCACACTCCTGGAATAGTCATGGAAGCTAATGGCAAGAACCAGAAGGAAGAACTGCCCATCATAAGTGAAGATCAGGTTGGTGATCACCTGAAGACCTGAAAGTGTTCAAGTCCATGGGACCCGAGGGGATACACCCAGGGGTACTGAGAGAACTGGCAGAGGAGGTTGCTAAGCCCCTCTCTATTATATTCCAAAAGTCCTGGCAGTCTGGGGAAGTCCCCACTGACTGGAAAAGGGCAAACATTACTCCCCTTTTCAAAAAGGGTAAGAAGGAAGAACCAGGGAACTGCAGGCCAGGCAGTCTCACCTCTGTGCCTGGTAAGATCATGGAGCAGATTCTCCTGGAGGCACTTCTGGGACAGAAGAATAATGAAGAGGTGATTGGGTACAGTCAGCATGGGTTTACCAAGGGCAAATCCTGCCTGAAAAACCTGGTGGCCTTCTATGACCAGGTGACAACATTAATAGATGAGGGGAGAGCAACTGATGGCATTGACCTGGACCTGAGCAAAGCCTTCCACACTGTCCCACACCACATCCTGGTCTCCAAACTGGTGACACGTGGGTTTGATGGGTGGACCACCAGATGGATAAAGAACTGGCTTGATGGTGCACCCAAAGAGTGGCTATCAATGGCTCCATGTCCCAGTGGAGGCCAGGGACAAGCAGAGTCCCTCAGGGCTCAGTCCTGGGACCAGTCTTGCTCAAAATCTTTGTTGGTGACAGGGACAGAGGCATTGAGTGCACCCTCAGCAGGTTTGCTGCTGACACCAAGCTGTGTGGAGCAGCAGACAGGCTGGAGGGAAGGGATCCATCCAGAGGGACCTGGACAGGCTGCAGAGCTGGGCACAAGCCAACCTCATGAGGTTCAACAAGACCAAGGGCAAGGTCCTGCAGCTGGGTCGAGGCAATCCCAAGCACAAATGCAGGCTGGGCAGGGACTGGCTGGAGAGCAGCCCTGAGGAGAGGGACTTGGGGGTGCTGGGAGATGAGAAGCTCAACAGGAGCTGTCAATGTGCACTTGCAGCCCAGAAAGCCAAGCAGAGCCTGGGCTGCATCAAGAGAAGTGTGGCCAGCAGGGCAAGGGAGGTGATTCTCCCCCTCTGCTCAGCTCTGCTGAGACCCCACCTGGAGTACTGCATCCAGTTCTGGAGCCTCTGTTACAAGAGGGATATGGACATGTGGAAGGTGTCCAGAGAAGGGCCACCAGGATGAGCAGAGGGCTGGAGCTGCTCCTCTGTGAGGAGAGACTGAGAGAGTTGGGGCTGTTCAGTCTGGAGAAGAGAAGGCTCCAAGGTGACCTTCTTGTGGCCTTCCAGGATCTGAAGGGGGCTACAAGAAAGCTGGGGAGGGACTTTTGAGGATATCAGGGAATGATAGGACTAGAGGGAATGGAATAAAGCTGGAAGTGGGGAGATTCAGGTTGGAGGTGAGGAAGAAGTTCTTCCCCATGAGAGTGGTGAGAGCCTGGAATGGGTTGTGCAGGGAGGTGGTTGAGGCTCCATCCCTGGAGGTGTTTGCAGCCAGGCTGGATGAGGCTCTGGCCAGCCTGCTGTAGTGTGAGGTGTCCCTGCCCATGGCAGGGGGGTTGGAACTGGATGAGCCTTGTGGTCCCTTCCAACCCTGACTGATTCTATGATTCTATGATTCTATGATTCATTGTGGGGATCACTGTGGATCATTATGGGGAACCCCATGGGCTCCTGAGGATCATTTCCAAGAAAAAGTGCATGAGGAATGGGCCAAATGTCCTCATTGCCAGCTTGGCACTTGGAGACCTTCTCTACATCCTCATTGCTCTATCAATGTTTAGAAGGTAGGTTCCATGTGGAACAAGTTCTGCAGCAGCCTGCAGGGATAGGGCCTGTTCCCACCTTGGTGGCCAGGGCAATATCTCCTTTGCTTTTTAGGCTCCATTTCTGCAGGGGACAAGGAAGGGGGGAGGGTGTTTGTGTGCTCCAAAGGATGAGGGAAACATAATCAAACAGCCCAGAGAAGATTCCTGGGGCAGCAGAGATGTCCCCACCCACAGCTGTGTTATGGACACACACACGAGCACACAGCCTTCCACATCTTCTAAATCCCACCTCAAATCACACAAATTAAGTCACCTGCAGTCTCCTGAGGTTACAACCTGATGTCTATTTCAGCTGACCCCAAATTATTGTCCACTGAGGACACTTGTCCCACCACACTTGAGTGGATCAGCCTTAAGATCTTCATTATCCCAGCTGAAGGTGAAGTCTCCCCAAGGAAGGAGGAAAATGGTTGTGCTGTAAACCAGGGCTTCTATCAGAGCCACCATCCCTGAATGGGAGGGAAGAGGGACAACAAATGTCCTCAGGAGAACCTGTGATCTGCACTGGGGCAGAGAGGGCTGGGGAGATGTGGGCAGCAGACCTGAGCCCCCAGCTAGGAGTAGAAGGTGTGTTATGGTGTGTGTGAGATGTCCTGGGACATTTGGGAGATGTGTCATGACATCTCTGAGATGTGCCATGCCACGTGACACCTGTGAGATGTGTCTGGCTTACCACAGCTCTTTCTCACCCACTGCTTGAGCCAGGTCTTGGTGGGCTTGAAGCCAGAGGTTTCCCTGAAGGGTTGCTGCAGGGTGAAGGACTTGGAGTTCAGCCAGATTTGTTTGTCAAAGACAAGCTTCAGCATGAAAAGGGGAAATGGAGGGGTCCTGGACCAAGCAGGCTGGGTGGCAGGAGGAGAAGGCAGAGGGTAGATTTACATTGAGTGTAAGGAAGAAGTTCCTCACTGTGAGGGTGGGGAGACACTGGCACAGGTTGCCCAGGGAGGCTGTGGCTGTCCCCTCCCTTGGAGGTGTTCAGGCCAGGTTGGATGAGGCCTTGAGCAAGCTGGGCTGGGGGGAGGTGTCCCTGCCCATGGCAGGGGGTGGAACTAGATAATCTTTAAGGTCCCTTCCAATCCTTTCCATGACTCCATGAAATTTGAAGTAGGAGGAAGATGTGTATCATCTGACAGTGAGAACAGCCAGAGGTGGCTGGCAGAAGGTCTCCAGTTGCTGTGTCTCCATAACCTTGGCCAGACTTTGGCTGTTTCAGGTGATGCCCCCTTTTCCCTCTGTAAGCCTCCCAAAGCCCATCCTGGCATTCAGGATTCAGATCCATCCCAACCCCCACCAAGATTGTCCTTGGTTGCCCAGGGAGGTGGTGGAAGCCTCATGCCAGGAGGTTTTTGCAGCCAGGCTGGATGTGGCTGTGAGCAACCTGCTGTAGTGTGAGGTGTCCCTGCCCATGGCAGGAGGGTTGGAACTGGATGATCCTTGAGGTCACTTCCAGCCCTGACAATTCTGTGATTCTATGATGAGATATGGATCCAGAACCTTGCATCTGCATCATCCTCCTATCCAGGTGTCAACTCCTCTCCCAAGAAGCCCTTGGGGAGACGAATGGTTCCCAGTGCAACACAACACACAGAGAACTTCACTTGTGTGATCCTGGTGAAGGTGACCTCAGGGTGCTTTCAGCTGCTCTTTGTGGGCACCTCACACCTCGTGGGTGCCTCACACCTGGTGGCCAACCACCTCCTGTCATATATGACAAGCTGGACACACTGTCCTGAAGCAGCCTGCTGACACTTTGATTCTTCCCCATCTCCTGGCAAAGGACTGGCCCTCTGGTGTTCAGGTCTGCCAGCTGGTCCCCTTCATCCAGAAGGCTTCAGTGGGCATCACTGTGCTCAGCCTTTGTGCTCTCAGCAGCCAGAGACAAGAACTAATGTAAACCTGTGACCTTTATTGTCTCAGGCACCCATGTTCTGAGGGCAGTGGAATGTTAGGAAGAAATTCTTCACAGAGAAGTTGGCCATTGGGATGTGCTGCCCAGGGAGGTGGTGGAGTCACCGTCCCTGGAAGTGTTTAAAATGAGACTGGACGAGGCACTCAGTGCCATGGTTTAGTTGATCAGATGGTGTTGGGTGATAGGTTGGACTGGATGATCCCAAAAGTCTTTTCCAACCTGGTTAATTCTGTGATCCTGTGAATGCCCAGGGGCACCATCCGTGCCCCATCCACCCCTTGGCTGTGTGTCCTCCCCAGGCCACTGCCACCTCGGGGCTGGGTGGTGCTGTGCACAAAAACTGGAGGGAACACAGAAAGCCTCCACAGGGCCCTCACTGCCCTTCTGAAGATGGAGAGACTGTGCTGCCCAGCCAGGGCAAGCTGGGCTCTGCCTAGCTGTGTGTGATTGGTGGCACCCATTGAGAACCCTGGTACTAGGGAGGTTCAGAGTGAGGTGGGTAAAAGAACCCAAATTTATTTAAATCTGAAATATTAACAAGGACTTGAATCAGAGAGGGGAGGCTGGGGAGGGAACTGGAGGGAGGCTGGGAAAGGAGCTTGAAGGGATCTAGCCAAGCTGCTGCTGGAACAGCCCAAGGCCAGAGACTGGCTCAGTGCATGGGCACTGGGGAGCGATGGCAGTGAAGGTCTCAGACAGGTGAGTGCTGGAGTGCAGGAGGTGTGGGCACAGCCCAAGGGAGCAGAGGAGTTCCCCAGCTCTGCCCGCTGGCATGGGATGTGCCTGCAGCCATCTTCATCCTGAGATGGAGCAGGCAGAGCTGGGTACTGGGGAAAACGTGCCTGAGAAAGTGCCCAGGGCTGAGGGGTGCAATGCCCACAAGCACTGTCCCTGTCCCAGCCAAGCCTCAGGGGTGTCCTCCCTCCCCGCTCCGTGCTGCTGCCTCTGGAAGCTGCAGGCTCAGGGCCGGGCGGTGCCATCTGCGAGGAGCTGCCTGGCACCAGCAGTGGCTGCTACTCCTCTGGCTGTGCCCTGGTGCAGCTGAAAGCACAGAAAGCCCTGTGCAGGGCCCTCAGTGCCCTCCTGAAGTGGGAGGGACGGCGCTGCCCAGCCGGGGCTAGCTGGGCTCTGCCAGCCTCTGCCAGTAGCTTGGGGGGAGGAGCAGGAGAGGCTGTGCTGGGCTCTGGCTGAGGCTCCTCCCAAGAAGCTCAGCCAAGGCCACCATCTTGTTGTCTACGCCCAGTAGAAGCCCTTCTCTGGCTGTGAGCTTGTGCAGAGCAGGTCCTCAGCTCTCCATTGTGTCCTGAGGGGCTGCTGGAGTCGCTGCTGCCCTTGGCACATGAGAACCTTGTGCCAGGTGTTGCTGTTCATCCTACTGCTGCTCCTGGACAGCAAGCACAGCCTGGCACAAAACCTTCTGCACTATGGATTTGGCTGTGTCCATAAGAAGGTCATCAGAGGCTTCCAGACTTTGGACCAGGTCTTTGATGTTCCTCCTGGTGCTGGACAACAAGAAGCACAGCCTGGCCCATGATGTCCTTCATAGTGAACTCCTCTGAGTCCAGCAACCTCTCCTTGCACTCTTCCAGACTTTGGGCCAGGTCTTGATGTTCCTCCTGGTGCTGGACAACAAGAAGCACAGCCTGGCCCATGATGTCCTTCATAGTGAACTCCTCCAGAAAAAGCTCATCACAGCTTTCCACACTTGGGCCACATCTTGATGGATCTCTTCTGCAGGAGTGAAAGGAACTGTGCTGCTCTCTCCAGGGTGTCCTGATGAGCTGCCACAGTGGTTGCTGCTCTTGGTGCCTGCAGACTTTGGGCTGCTGCTTGATGTTCCTGCTGGGGCTGAAGCAGGAGCACAGCCTGGCCCATGGTGTGTGGAGGGAGGCTGGTCTTTGCTCCAGTTAGAGAAGGATTTGTTTAGTCTTTGAGTTGGGAAAAAAGGTAAACATAGTGTAACTGAAGAGAAAGACCAGGCAGAATTTGGTTGGATGTGTTAAAAAGGTTGTTTACTAATGATAAGCTATTGTATGCTTTGCTTGGAGGCATGTCAGTAATTAATAGCCAATTAGGATATGCCAACTGTGTTTAAAGAAAAGTACATCATCTGTCTGTGTAAGGCAATAAACATCTGCACTCGGAAACAACTGGGCCTCAGGCAGCCTGTGGAGATGTGTGCTTGCCCCCATCAATGGTGTCCCTCTCAAGGCACTCAGCTGCATCTAGAAAAGTCTCCTCACAGGACTCCAGGTCTTGTTGCTCCTCCTGCTGAACCATGAGCTCAGCCTGGCCCTTATTGTCCTTCACTACAAAGTCCTCTGCATCAAAACCAGTCTCTCTCGTTGTGGGGACAGGTGGCAAGGCTGGCACAGTGGGCACACTGTCCTGAGCGCAGAGCAGTCTCCCCAGATCTTCTATCAGGCTGTCACTCTGCATGAGAAGGTGAGGAGAGGCCCTGTGAGGCCATGGTGAAGCTCCTGTGGCCTTGTTGAGGACCACACACAGGCCTGTGGCACAGTGAGCCCCAGAGGCTTGCTGGTTGCCATGGTGATGACCACACCCAGGCCACTGGCCTGCCCTCTGCTTCTCTGTGTGGCCACATCACACCCAGGAACTGGACACTGAGAAAGGGTCAAGAGAACCAAGAAGGTGGTGTGGAATGTTTGGAGGTAGCCCTGGGGTGCAAGAGCTGCTTAGGGGCTCCAGGCATGCCAAGGTTCCTGTGGGGGACCTAAGTTGGCTTCTCCAGGTGTCATGGTTATCTGTGGGGACAGTTCAGCTCTGTCCCTTCCCTTCTCCAGTGGTGTTCCTCAAAGAGCCCAAGCTGAAGGGGTTTCCCCACTGTCCCTGCAGACAGCTCCAGTCACACACATCTTCCTTCCCCCACAGGTAACCTGTGCACGCTGACTGTGGTGCCAGCTTGAGCTGTATTGGGGTGATCACCAGCCAGGGGAGACACCCTGGGTCATTAGACGTTTTTCATGTGAAGGATTCAAAGGGCAACAGCTTTGTCACCAGGCTCTGTTCTTGTGAGGCCACAGCAGGAGCACTGGGGCCAGTTCTGGCCACCCCAGTTCAAGAGAGACAGTGAACTACTGGAGAGAGCCCGGTGGAGGCTGTGAAGATGCTGAGGGGCCTGGAGCATCTCTGTGAGGAGGAAAGGCTGAGAGCCCTGGGGCTGTTGAGCCTGCAGAGGAGCAGCCTGAGAGGGGATCTGATCAATGCTCAGCAAGAGCTACAGGACCTGTGGGGGGCAAGAGACTGGGGCTGGGCTCTTGTCAGTGCTGCCCAGCAACAGCGCAAGGAGCAATGGGCACAAACCGCAAGCCAGGAGGTTCCACCTGCACAGGAGGAGAAACCTCTTTGGTGTGAGGGTGCTGGAGCCCTTCTGGCAAAGGAAAGAAAAGAGAAGAAGCACCAAGATGCGTGGCTTGGTTGTCACGCTGGGGGGAAGGGCTGCCATCCCAAGGGTCTTGGCCCAAGGCATCCTCATGAGCAAGAGGTGGGCCCAAAAAATCCTCATGAATGAGGGTGTTCCAGGGAGCTCTTTTTGATGAGGAATTAATGAATTCCCTGTACCACAGGTGCCGGTAGCTACGTCTTTATTTAGTACAAAGGTGAAGCAGGCTGCGCCGGAGCGCTGTACAGTACCAAAACCCAAAGCAAGGCACAGCCCTGTAAGCTGCCCAGGAAAGCCCAGCGCAGAGCCCGCTCCCAAGCCAAACGCAGCTCACTTACCCTGAACGCACTATAGGAAACACCTTGGGCAGTACCCAAGATCACGCAATGGCGGAGCTGACCGTCTCCCATCCAGGCAGGCCCTGCCAGACCAAATCTTGTCTTGTTGGATCGGAGAGAACAGCACCCCGGTAGTGATCTTCAGGATTTCTAGGGGTCCTGCATCCTGTGACGCCTGCCCAGGGCATCACGGGAGGCTGGGGCTTGGATCCAAAGCCCCACCCGTATTTCGCAGTCCTGCTATGTAACTGCTCACTATACTGTTCATGTGCGCAGCCTGCTCAGGGGGTTGCACGCCCCCTGCCCAGCAATAGCCTTCCACATCTCAGGTCCATGAGGTCAAATCAGACCTTGAAGGACTTTTGTGGTTGGCTCAGGATGTCAACACATTCAATACATTCCCATCCCCGCTCAGTTTTAAATGCAGAGGAAACCTACAGATCCATGTTATTCATTGCTCTTATCGAGCACCTGGGAGCTTCTGGTCAAAACACCAACTGTTCCCAGACACCCCCGGGCAGCTGGGCACAAACACCAATCATTACCAGGCAGCCCTTGGAAGCTGGCTACTTCTAATAAAACTCCAATTAATTCTTCCCTGTTACAGAGAGGTGGACCCAAGGGATCCTCATGAATGAGAGGAGGGCCCAAGCCAAACTCATGATGTTCAAGATGGCCCTGCTGGTTTGGCTGTCGCTGAGCAGACACAGCCCCTGCACAGCCCCACAGCCTGCTCCTTGATCTCACTGCTGACAGCCCAGTCCTTTGTGGCAGAGCTCCTGGACGAGGTGGTGATCATAACTTCATCACCATCAGCAGGTGGAGCCTGCGCTCATCAGGGAGCTATTCCAAAGCTCTGACCAGGGCTGATGTTAGCTGGGGGCTAGCTGTGGGGGTCTTGTCCTTCCACCTCTTCTACCTCCACCCCCTCCTTCCCTCCTCTTCTACCTCCCCTCCGGGGCACCTGCAGAGTCCCCAGGCCTGAGGAACGTGGGCACTACCAGCTGCAACCACTGATTTCCAGAGGGACACCTCAGTGCCTCCTGGGCCCCTCACATCTGCAGGTACAGGCCAGGGAAGGGCCTGGGTGGTGCCAGGCATCACCATGGAAACTGCCTGCTCCATGACATCACAGTGGAAGCTGCCCCCCCCAGATGACATCACAATGGGGGGGCCTCTGCCAGAGGGACTATACAAGGGGGTGCAGGCTGAGAGGGAGCAGGCAGTCGGCAGTGGCAGCACATTCTGGACAGTCTGCAGCCTTAGCCCCTGCCAGATCCTAGCAGTGTTGGGATCCTGTTCCTGGATAGCACAGAGCAGAGCTGTGCTAGTGCCAAAGGAGCGTTGTGAGCACCCCGCAGAGTGAGACTCGAGCTGCACCATGCTTGTCCACACAGACCTGCACCTGTTCATACTGATGGTGTATGTGGTGCTGGGCCTCATCCTGACCTGCACAGTGCGTCCAGCCCTATGTCTATGTGTACGTGACCACTGCAGGCACCACGGTGCCCTGCACAGCAGGATGGGTGATGGGGGTGGGATGGCTTGGGGTGGAGGAGAATCAGTGTGGGGCATAGCCAGGAGTGTCTCAGTGTAAGGTGGGAGCCAGGCTGCCGTTACAAATCCCTGCCTCTCTCCTTTCCCATCCTCCTGCAGATGTTCCTGTACAAGCTGTGCTGGCCAAAACCAAAAAGGGTCCAGGAGCCCCTGAAGGCCACTGCAAAGAAGCAGGAGAAGCAGGAGTTGAATGTCCCTCATGCTGACAGTAAGTAAAGGAGTGGATGAGGGCACATGGAAAACTGCAGAGGGCAGACATTCAGGCCCCTGGCACTGAAGGAAGAAGAGTGGGAAGGTGTTCCCCAAGATGATGTTGACTTTATCTCCCCCTCAAACAGGTCCCACAGGCACTCAGCCTGCACATGTGGAGGGAAAACTGCAAGGGCCAAAGATCAGTACCAGGGCCTTGACTGGCAAGGACAAGAGGGACGATGTCCTTCCAGAAAAGGGAGCAAGGGCTGCTAAGCTGTCAGCCCAGAAGGAAAAGCCTCTCTCCTCTGTGAAACGATGGAGGAAGGCCACACCTTTTCCAGTCTTAATAGAGGAAAGACCAACCCCACCTGACGAAGAGACCCACCTTCTTCTTGTACAAAAAGAGGACTGCATCTCGAGGGAGGCTGTGGAGGAGAATGAAAGCAGCACCAAGCAGGCCCCAGCAGAGACCTCTGGGGACAATGAAAGCAGCACCAAGCAGGCCCTGGCAGAGACCTCTGGGCACAATGAAAGCAGCACTAAGCAGGCCCCAGCAGAGACCTCTGGGCACAATGAAAGCAGCACTAAGCAGGCCCCAGCAGAGACCTCTGGGCACAATGAAAGCAGCACCAAGCAGGCCCCAGCAGAGACCTCTGGGCACAATGAAAGCAGCACTAAGCAGGCCCCAGCAGAGACCTCTGGGGACAATGAAAGCAGCACCAAGCAGGCCCCGGCAGAGACCTCTGGGCACAATGAAAGCAGCACTAAGCAGGCCCCAGCAGAGACCTCTGGGCACAATGAAAGCAGCACCAAGCAGGCCCCAGCAGAGACCTCTGGGCACAATGAAAGCAGCACCAAGCAGGCCCTGGCAGAGACCTCTGGGCACAATGAAAGCAGCACCAAGCAGGCCCCAGCAGAGACCTCTGGGCACAATGAAAGCAGCACCAAGCAGGCCCCAGCAGAGACCTCTGGGGACAATGAAAGCAGCACCAAGCAGGCCCCAGCAGAGACCTCTGGGCACAATGAAAGCAGCACCAAGCAGGCCCCAGCAGAGACCTCTGGGCACAATGAAAGCAGCACCAAGCAGGCCCCAGCAGAGACCTCTGGGCACAATGAAAGCAGCACCAAGCAGGCCCCAGCAGAGACCTCTGGGCACAATGAAAGCAGCCCCAAGCAGGCCCCAGCAGAGACCTCTGGGCACAATGAAAGCAGCACCAAGCAGCCCCGGTCTCGGCAGCGATTCAGGGCACGCATCGGCAGGAGGATGCGCAAGGGCCTGGCCAGGCTGGGCAGGTGTTTCCTCACCTGCTGCTGTCTATCAGTGGAATGTGACAAGTAGCAATGTGCCCCCCTGATGCCAGTGCCAGGCCGTGCCCTGAGATGCGATAGAAGATGATTGTAATTAATAAGAATAGATCATGTGAATAGACAATAGTGATAGGGATTGAAGTAAGATTAATATAAGTAAGGATTATAGCAATTGATAAGAGTGAAATAGTAGCAGTGCTAGATGAGTAGCAGTGTGCCCTGCTGCCAGTGCCAGGCCAGGCCCCTCAGATATAATAGAAGATGAGAGTAATTCATAAGAATAGATAATAAGAATAGACAATAGAGATAAAGGTTGAAGTAAGATTCTTATATGTAAGGATATTAAGTATGTATTAAGTTAAGCAAGCTATTAAGTTAGTAAGTAAGTTATTAAGTAAGTTATTAAATAAGTATTTAGTAAATTGTTGATAATAGTAAAATAGTAGAAATGCTACTTGTAAATGAATAACAAGTTTTGTGATT